>NW_021482347.1:0-369 GCF_001605985.2 Dendrobium catenatum | reverse complement strand
AATATGTGTACGAAATGTATTCGTACAGCTGATCGTCATGTACGAACTAGGTTCATCCAGTACAAATGGTTATTACAAGGTCGGTTCTAGAAACTGCTGAAAACTGTTCTAAGTCGGTTAATCGTTTGGACGAAAATTTATTCGTCTGGAAAAAAATTTTACAGAGGACCGATCGTCCTGGACGATTCCTTACTTTGTCTGGACCAAAATTTTCCAGAGGACCAATCGCCACAGACGATAATTTAATTTCGTGTGGACGAAAATTTTCCAGAGACCCGATCGTCCTGGACGATTATTAATTTCATCTGTACGACATTTTTCCAGAGGACCAATCACCACGGACGATAATATAAATTCGTCTGGACGAAA
>NW_021482346.1:0-298 GCF_001605985.2 Dendrobium catenatum | reverse complement strand
CAGATTCAACTCAAACTGATTTGGATTGGTTTTGGCCTGATTGGGTCCGTTCAAGTTAATTTTGTGAAATTAAACTTGAATCGGCACCGAATTCCGTCGAATTTGGTTCGACGAGGCACGATTGGATTCAACTTGAAACGATTTGATTTTAATTTAATTAAATTGAGGTTTGATTTGGGTCAATTTTGCTTCGACGGCATTTGATCTAATTGATCGAGTGCGATCGAGCCCATTCAGGCTCGAATCGGCTCGATTGGGATCAGGTCGACGTAAAATAATGTCAACAACCTATTCATGG
>NW_021482345.1:0-345 GCF_001605985.2 Dendrobium catenatum | reverse complement strand
GCTATAATAAAAAATTAATTATTTTGATCTTTTAAAAATATTAATATTAATGTTCTATGTTATAATATAAATAAAAAGAGTGGCATTCATAACATATTTTTTCTCGCGATCTAATGATTAGACGTTAATGGATCTTCAAAGGAGTCGGGTTTAAAATGTGCTGTGGTAGTGGGCTCGTGCATCTGCAGGTGGGCGGGCTAGCCCGATCAGGAGGGAAGTGGGCTATAGGTAGTTTGACGAGTGTGCTGCGGATGGTCAGGCAAGCCAGTGAGGCGAGCTAGTCCGCTCCGACAAAATTTGAGTAATTTTTATAAAAGTAAATTTCAATATGAAATTTGGTGGAAA
>NW_021482344.1:0-309 GCF_001605985.2 Dendrobium catenatum | reverse complement strand
TCTTCGATTAGAGCTAGAGCATGCTGCTGCAGATATTTCTGGATTGTGCTGCAAAATTGGTTAGTAGATAAGTATCAAAGTGGTTAAAATAGTTTTTGTTGCTCATTCAGAACGATGGAAGAGAACATTTTATACTGATATCTTCAAATATGGTCATTTTCAGATAACAAAGATAAGATAGAAGAGAGGAATAAAATTACTGTCCAGAAGTTCCAATCACAATTGACTCAACAACTGCAAAATTTACATAAAGTTGTCTTAACTTCTGCGATGCAGCAAGAGAATCAACTAAAAAAAATAGAGGAAGGC
>NW_021482343.1:0-363 GCF_001605985.2 Dendrobium catenatum | reverse complement strand
TTACTTTTTACTTGCATTTAATTTTCATAACTATTGCTTGGTGAAATTTGTGGAAGAGAACTTGCTTAAAGTTTTGTTGTAAAATTTCAAAAATAACAAAAAAAATTAGAACTCTTGTTTGGGGTTATTTTTATTGAGAAAAAAATTTTCACAATTCACCCCCCCTCTTGGCGCATCTAGTAATTTCAATTGGTATCAGAGCAATTTAAATTGGTATCAGAGCTTGTTTTTCAAAAATAGTATTTTAGAAAACCTTAAAAAAATGTTCATGTCGAATTTTGATAATCGTAACACTACGGAGGTTATTCAATAACTCGTCCACCACGTTTTGATAACATTCCATTTGATTTCTGGAAAATTAGA
>NW_021482342.1:0-203 GCF_001605985.2 Dendrobium catenatum | reverse complement strand
GGAATATTCTTTCTTGTCTTATTATGGCTAAAAGTTTTAAACTTTGAATGAAAGGTAGCACAATATTTTTGACATCTATTATAGATGTGAAGATGTGAGGCTTTCTTCTGCATCTGTGAGTAGTGTCCTAGTAGTTTAGATGTTTTCATGTCTTTCCTCATAAGTTAGTGACTTCATCACCAGATAGAGAGGTGGAGTTATAT
>NW_021482341.1:0-216 GCF_001605985.2 Dendrobium catenatum | reverse complement strand
GGTGGTCTGGTGATAGAATAACCTTCCGCAATAGTACAATTTCAAAAATTAGCCATGGATCAAAAATTCAAAAGCTTTTAAAAACTTATTTTATGAATCCCACTCTGATACCACTTGAAAGTGCTCAGATGACACTAGAAAGTGCTTTGATATCACTTGAAAGTTTGTTAAGGATGTTTGGCCCCTTATGAACTAGCCCAAGGCTAATAAAGAGAG
>NW_021482340.1:0-2370 GCF_001605985.2 Dendrobium catenatum | reverse complement strand
TGTTCATATGGAGTTTGTGGAGTGAATGAGAAGTTACAGATCATATTTGCTAAAATGAAATTCATGTTGATGAAAAAATTGGGAAAGTGTATGGAACCATTGGCAACATGCTTGGTGAATGTCATAGATGGCTTTGTAGAGCTTGAAAACATGATTTGGGTAAAGTGAGTCAACAAATCCAGGTGTTTATTTCATATAAATTGTTTTGTGAAGATGTCCATGGAGAAATGCATGCATGGGATACATCAAGTTAACAAACTGGCCAACTATGGTGCAAGAGAATGGTGAGAAGTAAGAGAAATGTGGGCATGTTGGCAAGTGGGCTGAAGGTTTCATTGAAGTTGATATCATATTCTTGTTTAAAACCTTGTGCAACTAGTTTGGCTTTGTAGCGTGCAAGGCTCCCATCATTATTTAGTTTTGTTTTATAGGTCCATCTACATCATATTATGGGTTGATTAGGAGGTGGAGGTATTAGAGACCAAGTCCCTTATTTTAGGAGAGTGTTGAATTCATCTAACATTGCCATTCACCAGTTTGATTTCTTAATTTGGTGCTTGAGAGAAGGTTGTGGGGGTAGATGTGGTGGGCAGTTTGGCTGATAGTGTGAAAATGTATTTTGGTTTTAGATTTTAGGTTTTAAAATGTGTTTGCATGTAATGGTGTGAGTGAGTTGGTGGTTGTTGTGGAGTTGGAGTAAGAGGAGTGGCGTAAGTTGGAGTTGGGTGAGGTGGGGCTGGGAAAGGAGGATGGATGGTGTTGGTTATCTGTTGGTGGAGGGGAAATAGGTGAATGGTAGCTTGGGTTGTTTGAGTTTGTAATAGAATTGAGAATGAGAAATAGAGGTGGTCTGGGAGAATGGTTATTGATAGCTGTTGAAAGAATTGGAGTATTGGAAAAGGGAAATTGATCTACGTAGAAGGCAATATGTCTAGAGAGAATAATTTTTCTAATGAGGGGATTATAACATAGATATATATTTGTTGAGTTTGAGTAGCCAAGGAAAACACAAGGAGTGGAGCATGGAGAGAGTTTAAGAGGTTCAATTTGAGCCAAGGAAAATATAGACATCCAAAGTCCTTTAATTTTTTTTTTTAGTTTGGTGGTGTTTTTTAAAAGTAATTGACAAGGATATATGAGGGGTGTATTTTTGAAGGGGACTCTATTTATAAGGAATGTGGACATGGGGATGGCTTCGACTCAGAAGGATGGTGGGAGGTTAGCTTCATGTAGTAGGGCATGGCTAATGTCAAGGAGATGGCGATGCTTTCATTCTAAGACTCCATTTTGTTCAGGTTTGTGGGGACATGTAAGTTGACGTGTAATGCCTTTCTTGGATAGGAATGTTTGAAATTGATGTGAGATGTATTCACCTCCATTGTCGGATCAGAAGTAGTTAATGTGAGTAGAATAAAGGTTCTCAACCATGTTTAGAAAGTGTACTAATAATTAAAAAGTTTCTTCTTTTTTTTTTTTTTTTTTTGAATGCATAAGATAAAGCCAACATAATTTTGAATGTTCATCTACAAAAATTACATAATATTTGAAGCCATTGAAAGAAGAAACTTGTGTGGTCCCCAAACATCACTATGTATTATATGTAGAGGAGCAGTTACATATTTTATATAGGATTGAAGGGAAGTTTGTAGCTTTTAGCCACATTACATGAGGTAAAAAATATAAAGGAAGAAGAACACGGTAAGTGTAACTATCTAACAATGTGTTATGGGAGAAGACTATTGCTTGTATTGGATATGGAAGGAGTATATCCTTCTCCAATGGATACAAAATATGGAACGTATTATGGTGCAGGCTGCTGAAGTTGAGAAACATCTATGGTGAGATGAGCAGATGCTTCAGAATAAAGATATCGATCTGGAGATGGATTAGAGGTGGAGTAGAGTCCTGTTGGTGATGTTGAGGAAGAGGATGGGTTGTATTATAGATTGCATCTATGCCAACAATGAAGAGTTGAGTGTCCCAGTTTGCCATAGATTTGGAAATACACTTTGGTTGTTGAGGATGATCGACCACATCTGGAGAATGGAGAGTTATTGTTGCGTGGTACTGAAGGATTGGCATTGTTGAAGTAACGTCCCTGACTAGAGCGAGGAAGGCGACCATGGGTAGCAGTGAAGGTGATTGGGGAAGAGTCTGGGATGGAGATTTTTGTTTATTTAGTCATAATATTGATCTCTTCACTGCAAAGTAGGGAATACAAGTCATCAAGGCTAATGGGATGAGTTTTGTGCATATGGTTATTTTGAATGATTGGTAGGTGGAGGGAAGGTCATTTATGATGTATAGGATAATGTCTTAAGAGTCAATCTCAGAGCCGGCTGCAGTGACGCTATCCACAAGGGTTTTGAT
>NW_021482339.1:0-542 GCF_001605985.2 Dendrobium catenatum | reverse complement strand
TCTATTAAAATAATGAATCCCATTATTGTTTGGAATTTCCATGGGGCCAAGAAGTGGTCCATGAAAAACTATGTACATCATTTTTTGGATGTAAATAAACCCTCCTTTTTTGCTCTGGTTGAGACTAAGGTGGATTGTTTTGATAGAAAGGAAGTCAATAAGATCTTTGGGAGGCATTGGGAGTTTCATTGTCTTGATTCTAAGGGAAGATCTGGAAGTATAATGATCTTCTGGAATGTCAATTTTTTCTCTTTTCAAATAGTACAGGAGATTGATCAATGCATATTAGGTATTGTTTCTAATGGAAAAGGTGTTTCTTTCCTTATAGCCACGGTTTATGCCAGTACTTCTCTTGCTGGAAAAAGATAATTGAGGAAATTTCTTCAATAGCATTGTAATAAAGAAGTGCCTAGGATTGTACAAGGGGACTTTAATTGTGTGGTTGATCAAAGAGATAAGAAAGGCGGTAAACCTTTCATCTTCAATTCTACTGCTCAGGACTAAAGGGATTGTATGATTAAGTGTGATTTGCATGAAACAAA
>NW_021482338.1:0-242 GCF_001605985.2 Dendrobium catenatum | reverse complement strand
ACTAGAGAGAACTTTCGATTAAGGCTAGTCATCAATCCGATACGTAGAGAATACGTATTATCTGGCATATAGTAGCAGCAATGGATTTGGATATTTGAAATGTTTGGAAGTTTGAGAATTTGGGAAAATATTGAAAAGTTTGATATTTAAAATAGGAAATTTCACCATCTTACACTTAAAGCGGATGGTAGGGAAATGGATGATGGACCCGATCAAGATCCCATGGTTCCGTCGTCTTGGGC
>NW_021482337.1:0-263 GCF_001605985.2 Dendrobium catenatum | reverse complement strand
GCACCGGGGGCTACGACCCGGTGGTTCCCCCCGTAGCCCCCCTACCAGATGGGTAGGGACGACTGATGCTTAGGTCCGGTTGTCCTAGCTCAAGTTCCAAGTGCTCCTAGTCCAATGCTTTCCAAAAAGTATCTCGCAAGACATAGAAAAGACGTGTATTAAAGCAGTTCTATAAATAAACAACAGTGTAAGGAAATAAAAAATGCAATAAAAACTAGAACGTACATTTTATTATCTATCGAGTCGTATGTCTGTGGATTCTC
>NW_021482336.1:0-315 GCF_001605985.2 Dendrobium catenatum | reverse complement strand
TGCCCCTTATTCTAACTTGCTTACTAATTCAGGGGGAATTTAGGAGATACTTAGGAATTTGAAAATTGTACAAACAATATTTATTTTGCCATTATCAAAAAGGGGGAAATTGTTAATAGAGTTTCTACTAAGGTTTTGCAAGTTTTATATTCTTGCAACTTATTATTTTGATGATTTCAAATATTATTGTATTCATTAGTAATTTCTCCTAACACATTTTTGGAAGAAATATTTTTTGACTTTTTTGTGTACTTACATTTAAGGAAAATCATACTCCGGATTGTTGAAGAATTCAAATAAAGATTTTTTGATTAT
>NW_021482335.1:0-312 GCF_001605985.2 Dendrobium catenatum | reverse complement strand
CTCAAAGCTTGGGCAAGAATGGATTTTGGATCTTGTGTTAAAATTCTTTAAAGGAAGTTGAGGAGATCTATTAAAGCTCTTTATTACTGGAATAAAAATAAGTGTAGAGAACTGAATTCTTTAAGGGAAGAGTTGAAGAAAGACATTATGTTATTACAAATTGAAGAAGCTAATGAAGGTGAAAGTTCGTTAGGGATGTTAAGCCCTATAGAACTGGCCCAAGCTAACCAAGAGGGGGGGTGAATTAGTATTTTAAAAATTCTTTTTACAAAGAGGTAAAAATCTCATAAACCAAAATCACACCACAAAAAT
>NW_021482334.1:0-237 GCF_001605985.2 Dendrobium catenatum | reverse complement strand
ATGCCTTACTATCATTGCTCACCCATCATCACTCACCTGACTATTATGGTCCAACTCTCTCTCACGTGACTACAATCTCTTGACCATCATCATCCAAATATAGTCTCTTACATATTATCATTTGTTACACTGATGACCATAGATCTGTCATCTATCATCATGGATAATGATAGCATGCATATGCCATCACTTATGAAGCGGATGCACACCATCACTTATTAGGTCAATGCACATCAT
>NW_021482333.1:0-846 GCF_001605985.2 Dendrobium catenatum | reverse complement strand
ACCTACTTTAGGAGTAAGCCAAAGGAGTCTAGGTTTTTTGCCTCACTGAGGTCGGTGAAAAGAGTTTATAATGGCTTCTCTGCCTTACTATGAGAAAAAAAGGAGAGACACTATAGTCTTAGTTCAATACATACAGGAGAGGCTCCGGGGAGTGGATGTAGGTCAGGTTGAATGAATCACTATAAAAATCTGGTGCATTCAATCTATTTTTATTCTTGCACATTATTTTTTTGCACTTTAATTTACTGTAGCATAAAAGTAATTGAGCATAGGTGGCAATCTCTTATCATCCCACATAATTCTTTGCCATGTAGCATAAAAGGGGTCAATCATCCTGGATGATTAGTTAAAAAACTACGGTTTCATCTGGTATCATAGGTGGCAATCTCTTATCATCTCATGCATGTTCTCTGCCATCGAGTTTGATCACTGATGATTAGATCAAAATATTTTACCATCCGAATCTTTTTTTTGAAAGAAATGCAGAAAATGCATTAAAGGAACCAAAGAACTAGAAGTCAAATTACCATCCTAATCACATGACTAATTTTGGCATGATTATCATATATCATCAAGGACGATTCAAAGGGTCCTTTATGATATGAACAAAATTTGAATTGTAAAATCTTGCCCAAATTGAGATTGGCATCTTATTTCTAGATTAAAATGTATCATCTTTTACGATAAGGATCATCGAAGATGATTATCGTAATCAATCTTAATTAACAGATATGTCCTAATTAGGATTTTCTCATAAATAGATCATCCAGGATGTTATAAATCATTATATACTATTAGTTTAAAAACAATTTTTTTTAACTCTCTGACTCACTCCCTTGAGAGTGC
>NW_021482332.1:0-1186 GCF_001605985.2 Dendrobium catenatum | reverse complement strand
TTTTATTTTATCTCTTCTTTTTGATAATGTCAAAGGAAGAGAAAGTATTGTAGTTTATTGCATTTTGTTTTAATTTTTGATGTTATTTATTTATCTTCTTTTAAAAAAAAAATTAAAAAAAGGAAGCTTTCCCCTAATTTTTAATTTAATTCTTTTACCGAGGGGGAGTTTAGGAGATTTTTTTTTTAATTTGCAAATTCAACCAATATTATTTGGCATCATCAAAAAGGGGGAGATTGTTGCAACTCGGGCTTCCGAGTTTATGATTTTAATGATAAAAAATAATATTTATTAATCTTTTATTTCTCCGGGTTTTTGCAGTACATATTTCTTTCTATGTCAACTAATATTTCAGGTACATCATACACCATTCTTTGAAGATTCAAGACTCAAGATTGCGTAGAATGTATTGTATTAAATGAGTCTGTAATTTCCATTTATTGAGTCAAGTCTAATAATGATGTGTGTTAGCTTGTTGATCATGCACACACACAGAGGGAGCAAAAAATGATTATGAATATTTTAACTTTTCTGTTCATCGTACTGTACGAATTTATTTCGTACTGTACGATCTGGTTTAACAGAAATAAATTAAAATATTTATTATTCCTGAAAAAATTAATTTTGAATATAACTAATCATACTGTATGATCACTACATCGTACTATACGATCTGTTATAATTAGAAAGCCTGTCGTCCATTAAATTGGGCAAAAAATTGAATTTGAATAGTTGTATAATCGTACTTTACAATCATAATCGTATGGTACGATGTTTGAAATATTGCCTAAGTTAATCCTAAGATTATGCAATCAAAACGGCTGAAACTTGTCATCTGGATCGTATTGTACGAACTCGATCGTACTGTACTAACTCGATCGTACAGTACTAACAGGTCAATTTCTGCACATCATCCTGGACGATCTTGAGATCGTACGGTACGATATTTGACGGCTGAATTGAGTAATTTTAGGGTTTTTTAGCCCTCTATTTAAGCACTCTCATAAGACTTTGTAAGAGTCTTTGGCAGCCATTGTGTCTTCATTCTTTTGGAGAAAACTTGAAGAGAGGACTTGAAAGGGAGAGAGGAAAGGTTGAAGTTTGAGAGAGGGAGAATATCCTTGGAGGGGGTTTCAAGGGAGTGTGAACGAGATCACACGGTTGCTCCGGTGAGCTTGCACCTCAG
>NW_021482331.1:0-226 GCF_001605985.2 Dendrobium catenatum | reverse complement strand
TATAATCAGATGCATGTATGATATGTCTAGGTTTATAAATCTTAGTTCTCCACACCAAATTAGATTTTATCTTCAAGGTACAAGTGTGAGCTATATGTCCCAAAAATTCATAATTATTACATTTAGCATTAGGAAAAATATTCCTATATTTTCTTCCATATGATTGTCTTCTAAGAGATTTCATAAATTCAGGATAATATTTAGGATTTGTAAAATCTTCAAGTTT
>NW_021482330.1:0-231 GCF_001605985.2 Dendrobium catenatum | reverse complement strand
AGCCATTGTTAAATTCTCTTCTCCTCGCATCATCTTAGACATGTGCTTTGGATGATCGTTGAATTCCATTTGGTACTTTGTGATTTTACTTCGATTGAGCTCATGTGAGCTTGGGATTTCCTCCTCCTATTCTGCCATTTTGGTTGGGCAGATAAGTTGAGCTACTTTCTTTTATTCTCTCTCATGTTGATCTAGTTCTATTACTTGACCCTAGAGTTGCATCTTCCTAGA
>NW_021482329.1:0-1466 GCF_001605985.2 Dendrobium catenatum | reverse complement strand
CGTATTTCCGAGACGCTCAGTTTGACTATAAGCTCGCCAAAATCGGAGTTCATATGCTCTCGAATTTAAATTTTGAAGTTTTCAAACTGATTTTGCCTCGAGATTCGTGCCCAATCAAGCTAATTTTGTGATGCCGTATCATTACTCATGATTTATATAATCATATCATAACTACTATGTCCTAAGTAAAAGAATAACTAAAGAAAACAAATACTGAAGAATCCTGACCAGCCTCACACTCTTGCTCCCATGCCTTGAATTAACCACATATAATGAGCTAAAAAACCAGCAGGTCACCGAAACCTATAACTGGATTCAAAGCACGATAAAGGAGTAATATGCATATCAATAGTCAATTCATAACAGTTATATTCATATGATCATTGAATCAGTGCATAAATAGTAAATCTCAAATACAATAACAATAGAATCTGTAAATAATAAAACACTACGGTAAGAAAGCTATTAAAATTATAAATCAAATAGAACGTCAAATCTATAAAATAATTATCATATCAATAATATCAATCAGTACATAAATCATATTAAATATTAAATAAAAAATGGATAAAGACTATCAAAATCAAATTAATATAATAAAATCGTATAGAAATATACACATGTTATCTAGATATTCTATATCACATGCTTAGTATCACATGTTTAATATTAGTACAATGAATCAACAATATTAAATATTATAAGTATACAAATCAATAACAATAATAATCAAGAGGTTGGAGCAATAGAATAATATAATAATAGCAAATCCATATAGTGATATTAAATTTGTACAATAATAAGAACAATGCCTCAAGAACATGTATTTCACTAGTCACTCTAAACAAATAAGAAGTCCTAGCTATCACTGTGTTTTTCAATGTTAGTATTAGTATTAGTAAATTATTGGCTTAGTAAATATAGGGGTCACTCTTTGTTTATTGGCATATTAATGATCTCCTTTTAACTCCCAATCAGTGTATCAAGTGAATTTATAGAAGACAATATCAAATCACATTATTTAAAGGAAAGTTCATCAATCCATCATCTTGTATATGTCAATAAGTCTCTAACCAACAGGTCAACAAATCTTTACTTTTTTATTTCACACACGAATATTATTATCACAATACTAATAGAGCATATATCAACATCGATTCTCAATGCATTATAGCAAATAATATATAATTGAGCTTAATTAAGAAGATGCAAAAATATCATAACAGTCAACAACAACAAATCATATTAGGCAAAATTATATATTTTTAGAAAATTATCAAATTACCACAGATTATGTAAAATAGTATTAAGACTTTTATTGTACTACACTATTATTTTTAGATGTCAAAATAAGTTTCTAGGAAGACAAAAATTATCGTACTTTCAAAATCACCTAGCAAAAAACTTTAAATAAATATTCAAAACGTTCATAATCTCAATTTCAATAATATATAAAAAGTTACACG
>NW_021482328.1:0-638 GCF_001605985.2 Dendrobium catenatum | reverse complement strand
CGTCCAAAAAACTACTAATTTCAAGTTTTTCTGCGCAGTGGATCGTCCCGTACGAACCTGAGTTAGTCCCGTACGAAATGTGAAAAAGCTGTCCTGTACGAACCATTTGTGAATCAGAACGAACTAATTTCTTCCTGGGACGAAATAGGTTTGTCCTGGGACGAAAAATTTTGTCTGGTACGAACAGTTATATCAAAGGTCGGTTCTGAAAACTGCAGAATGTTGCTAGAAAATGCCATAGTCGGTTCCCTTCGTCCTGGGACGAATTCAGTTCGTCCTGGACGAAATTATACAGAGAGTTTCGTCCAGAGGCAAAGGTTAATTTCATCCTGTACGATTTTATACAAAGAATTTTGTCCAGAGACGAACCATGCATTTCATCTGGATGAACAGTGCAAAGTGAGAATCCCAAGACCTTCGTCCCTGGACGAATGTTAAAATCTTCCTGGACGATTAGGACTTAGAAAAATTTTCTCCCTGCCTGTTCGATCCATTGCTCTTCCAAGGGCTTAATTGACATGATCGTCCAGTACGAACAATGTTCGTCCCATATGATCAGCACAAAACTTTTTCAAGCTATCCTTTAGTGTGTGTGAATTAAGTCACTCAATTACAATCACTCCCTCTCAAATTTAATT
>NW_021482327.1:0-1409 GCF_001605985.2 Dendrobium catenatum | reverse complement strand
TAAGATCCACATACAATAATCTAGTGACTGTAAAATTTTTGACATGCATGTTTTCCAAAAATCAAAAGGGATGTTGTCAAATAAAGGAGGTCTAGTGATCGAGTAACCTTCTGGTGTGTTTTGGTTTCCAAATGTAGTTATACTCGTTATTTAAAAAGTAGTCCAAACTTAGAATTTTGAAATAAAGCTATAATACTGCTTGTTAATTTTTATCGAATATTGATTAGGTTGTTAAACCTATACTAATGTCCTATGGCTAACCAAGGAGGGGGGGGAGGTGAATTGGTAATGGGGGTGAATTAGTTATTTTAGAAATTTCTCTTAGATTTAAAAAAAAAATTGAAACCTGTTAATGATTCATAGCAAGTTAATTGGAATTTTGAAAGTAAATTTTTGAACCACATAATTAAAAAAAACTTGCACTAAGTAAGTAACAGAAAATTAAATAACACAAATATTTATAGTGGTTTGGTCAAACATGACCTAAATCCACTTCTTGAAGACTTCCTTTTCAGGTATTGCACTATTACCAAATGTGACTCTCCTTTTGCCCCCAAAGCAAGGCAGAGAAGCCTTTAAAAAAACTCTCTTCCATCAATCCTTGGTGTGGCAGAGAACCATCATCCTTGCACACCCTCAAAGAGTAGGTAGAGAACCTTCATCCTTTCATACCCTCCAAGTGTAGGAAGAGTACCTTCGGCTGTTTACACTCTCTAAGTGTCGGCAGAGAATCGTCGTCCTTTCACACCCTTCAAGTGTAGGTAGAGTACCTTCAACTGTTCACACTCTCTAAGTGTCGGTAGAGAATCAGATCTTATCCGAAGATCTTCTCATGAGTAATTTAGAAATACAAAAAGAAGAGTGATAACCCCAATTACAAAGAGATCCTTATATTTGAGTATCCTTGTGAACCCTTAACACTCCACTTACAAGAAATCTCTCCCAAACACTCTCTCACACTCTCTCTTTTAATTGCCCTTAAAAAATCACATAGACGAGACTCTTTATGTCAATTTTTAATGAACCTTTTATACAAAAGACACGAAAAACCATCAAAAAACTATAAATTTCAATTTTGAGCATGTACGATCATATAGTACGATCATATGTTCGTACATACGAACATTTCAAATACTATTACATGAAAATGTATTGTGAATCGATACAAAATCATTTCATACGTGATCATCATCAAGTATGAACCATGTTTGTCCAGGATGAATAAAAAATTTCATCTGTATGAAATGTCAGGACAAAATGATCGGGAACAGACCCGAGATGTTCATCCTTGTACGAAGGTGGGATCATCCTGTACGATCCAAACTTTAGAATGGACCATAGATGTTTGTTCTTGTACGAAGCTGGGATCATCCCGTATGATCAAGACATAGAAAAAAATTTTCGTGCGG
>NW_021482326.1:0-220 GCF_001605985.2 Dendrobium catenatum | reverse complement strand
GTGTACTAATATTTCAGGAAAATCCAACTACAGACTATGAAGACTTCAAATAAAATTCAGCATGAGATACTTTATGTATTTGAAGCTTGTACTTTTCTTTGAAATAAACTGTACTTTTCTTTGAAATAAACTTGAAAGGGAGTGATTGTAATTGAGTGAATAAAAACATACACACACACAAGAAGATCATATAAAATTTATACTGATCGTACGGGATGAT
>NW_021482325.1:0-295 GCF_001605985.2 Dendrobium catenatum | reverse complement strand
AAAAATGTAAAACATGCAAATAGCAACTATCTTAATACCCCACGCCCAGCCTTTATTCTCCATCACCTCGCTTGCTCATCAAGGTATATTGTTTGCCAAACTCTTAAAATCTCAAATATCATTTTCGGCGTTTGCGACGAACCGGCGGACCACCTATACGCGCTCTCGTAGCACGGTAGGAGGGAGCTCGATGCGACGCATACGGCGATCCCTATATAGCTAGATGGGCAGTAATACTTTTGTAGTTTGATATCACATATGTCCCACAAAAGGCAATAAAAGGTCAAATTCTGGT
>NW_021482324.1:0-235 GCF_001605985.2 Dendrobium catenatum | reverse complement strand
CCCGGCCACTTTACTTTTCTGTAAATTTTGGGTGTAAAATGGACGTTGGACATTGGACATTATATTTGGATTATTAAAATTGATTGTTTATATTGTTTGTGCAGTAGATTTTTTTAGGACTCTTGCATGCCGTGTTTTGTTTTAATCTGGATACGAATCAGAGTGCTTTTTTTCATAAGGGTACGCTTAAAATTCTTCTACTTGTAATTAAAAATAAAAATTTTTAAGCTCACAT
>NW_021482323.1:0-252 GCF_001605985.2 Dendrobium catenatum | reverse complement strand
CCTCCTCCTTTAGATGATCAGGGGCTATCATTTTGCTTGTTTTCTTTTTACACTATTTTTTATTATAGTTTGTTTCTGTTTCTTAGTTGTTTAGTTTCTTCTTTACTTCTATTCTCTTTCCTCCACCTTTTTGTGATGTCAAAAGGGGGAGTAGTTTGTGTATTATTTATTCTGTAGTTTGATTTTGCTAATGGATAAAACTGTGTTTTATTTGCTCTCATTATTTTTTTTAATTGTTCTTGAAACTGCTTA
>NW_021482322.1:0-354 GCF_001605985.2 Dendrobium catenatum | reverse complement strand
GAGGAGAGAGAAAGAGAAGGAAAGAGAAGGAAAAGTTCATTTTCGGAGGCCGCGGAGCGCTTTTCGTCCGTCGCCGCTGTTGAGCAATTTATTTATCTCGCTGTAAGGACTCCGAATCCTATTTCTGTTTTAAGAGATATTGATTTTTGATCGAGTTGTGCACTGTTTTGTGTTTTCGTAGTCGAATTTTTGACCCGGTTTTGTATTGACGAAACTTTCACCGCACAACTTTTGATATGTTATTGAAATGAGTTTTCTACACGTTTTGAGTATTTTCTGTAACAAATCTACCGGTTATTTTGGGTTATGTGCGGTTTTGATCGAATAGAAAAATATCAGGATGTTTATTGATGT
>NW_021482321.1:0-595 GCF_001605985.2 Dendrobium catenatum | reverse complement strand
ATGAAGGGGAGACTTAGGAAAAGCAAAGCGAAAATCGCAAATGCTCTGGAGAATGACTGGAATAAGAATTAACACTCAATGAAATGAATTCGTCGTTTTGCCCTATTCCAAGTGTTGGAGCCAAAAGCAACGGTTGGGATCAATCAGGAAGGCTCCTTATATGCATGACATGTGGATTAGGCCATTAGAGTGCACAGGAGGTGGCTGGCTCAGGTAAAAATGGCCCTAGGTCGTTCTCACATGGAGGGGACCACTAGGACCGTTTGAGTTCGAACCCATGGCTGAGTCAAGTCGGGTTGAGTCTTCGAAAGGTTCTGGAGTTAGCTTGAATAGGCTAACTAGAATCTTTGGAGGGAAATGGAGTGGAAGAAGGAACTTTGACCAAACAAGGTTGTTTGGTCTTTGTTGACCATTTGACTAGTCAAAGGAGTCAAGGTAGCTTAGGTGGTAGATAAAAGGACCTAAAGGATTAATAAAAGAGTTTGGAAGCAATGTGAAACTAACGGATTGACATTTGAATGAAAGGTTGACTAAATAAGCTTATTTAAGGCCTTGTTGGCTTGACTTGATTAATCAACATGGTCAAAGTCTAATG
>NW_021482320.1:0-277 GCF_001605985.2 Dendrobium catenatum | reverse complement strand
AATTGTGGTTTGAACTTTTCAACAACGCTTTGGGTCCTTGATTTGGACTCATTTGGGCTCAGATTGAGTCGAATTTGGTGTCGTTGGGTTTGTATTTTTGAGACGCTCAGTTTGACTATAGATTCACTAAAATCGGAGTTTAGGTTATCTCGAATTTAATTTTGAAGTTTCTAGCTTATTTTTCCTCGAGATTCGTGCCATAGCAAGATTATTTTTTTGATTATATATATTAGTTGAAATTTAATTGAATAATTAGCAAAATATTTAAATATTTAAG
>NW_021482319.1:0-262 GCF_001605985.2 Dendrobium catenatum | reverse complement strand
TATTTGATTGAATATAATTTATTTTATTCTGGGGTATTACTTCCTCATAAGAATAAGCTCTTATGATTAATTATATCTAAGGATATTTATCCGTTTAGAATTTTTTTTATTAAAATAGTGATTTACATTTGTTTATCAAGACATTGTTTAACATTTTATATGATTTTTAAGAAATTAATTTTAAAGATTTTTCTTTACAATTTCAAGGATAATTGGAATTTGGATCAACATAGAATTAAATTTTGAATGAAAGTGAAAGAAG
>NW_021482318.1:1181-3679 GCF_001605985.2 Dendrobium catenatum | reverse complement strand
ATCAGGCTATTATATAAGTCAATTATATGGATTAATAGTTTTTACTGGGCTTTATTATTATGCTTGCATGAATTGACAAGCATAATAATAATAATAATAATTAAGGATGAAGTGATTTTTGAATTTCAATCAAATTCTCATCACTCTTCTCCAGCTCCAAAGAGAAAAGGAATTTAAATAAAACTTTTAGTTCATGATGGAGATAAAATATATATTTCTTTGCAAATTTGTTGGACGAGAGGTTTTGATTTATATGGTTATTACGTTTAATTTGAGAATAAACATTGGAGATTAAAATTGAGAATAAATGAATGTGATTGGATTATTTATCCATATTCCGAATATAAATGGGAGTGTCACCAACTACTATAATGATAATGAGAAGGACAAGGAAAGAATATCACACCACCGGATCTGCACCACTTTTGCAAGCGGACAGAAGGTGTTTGTAGGCCCCTAAAATAAAATTTGGCATACATCTCAATGACAATTACTTGCACAAATAATCATATTAGAGTATTTCAAATGCTCCTCTCCTACACTAAAATTGAATTTTCTAAATTTCAATATGCAACATTGAGTGGAGTACCGACGCCTCTAAGATGCATGTAGCAACCTTGGGAAGCAAGCGGCTGCCCCAAGAAGAGTGTTACCGCCTTGAGAAGCAAGTCACTACATCGAGAAGCATGCATATTAAATTTTAAAAGCTTAATACAGATGCTATTAGATCCTCGATGATGGCTGTTTTGAATGTTTATATCAACCAGAGGGAATTCTACACCTTCAAATATTTCCAAATGCTTATGAAATTCAAATATTTCAAATGCCAAAGTTGCCCCGATGATGACCGTGTTGAACATTTATGTCAACCGGAAGGGATCAAATAGTCAAAATGCCCTCAAATTTGTACAAAATATAAATATTTTTAAATGTCAAAGTCACCCCGATGATTATCGTGTTTAAAGCTACTTCCAATCATAGGGTATTTCAAACATTTAAAATACCCCCAAATTTCAAAATCAAATTATATTTGAAATAAAATCTCAATAAATTTTACAATATTCAAATAAAATTTATTATTTAAAACTCAAAGAAAAAAAATCATCCATCATCCGCAAACTTTTATTAAGGATGATAAATTTCTGAATAATTTTAACTCACAAAGAGCAAAATATCTAATTTAATGTATCACTGTGATTTATTCTCCAATGATTTTTTGGCCAACGAGGATGTGGAATGTTCCCTATGACCGAGTGGTTTGCTACAATATAGTACCACTATATTATGGTCATGATCAAAGCCCGTATGTTCTCCAATGGCTAAATGCCCCTTGAGTAATGAATCATAGGGTGCACTCAATAAGGCATAAAATTTTCTGTTAGCTATGGTTGAGTAAAATTTGTCTCCTTAAACAAGCATTCACCCCAAGTCTACAAGGTCCCCTTGGACGAAGCAATTCATGGCTGTTAACAAGGATCCTTTAGTCAGGTTGGGTCGACTACCTCCTCTGACTAAGTAGACTAGGGACCATGATGGCCCACGACGACAGAACCATGGGATCTTGATCGGGCTCATCATCATTCCCCCACCATCCGCTTTAAGTATAAAAATAATAATTTTATAAGTCTAAAAATTTCACATGTTGCTACTATATGCAAGTTATTTCGAACATATTTAATGACTAGCCGTAATCGAAAGTGCTCTCTCGTTATGGGATGGGTAATTAACCATAGGTGCTTACACCTATGGGAAACCTAGAATCAGATTATAAAGTCCTCACAAAATGAGAGCAAAATATCTGAATAGTGTTTTATCCCAAAGTTAATCTGCCTTTTAAAATTTTGACCCGAAACATCATTAAAACTCTCCTATGCATCGGAGGCCGAGGCATAATTTTTCGGAGCTCATAGGCTCCTATGATTCAAATATAAGGAAATCAAGGTTCTCTGCTACATTGAAGGTGGAAAGGTAATAAGTATAAAAAAAGACATGTCGAGGAGCTGTTGACAAAAATTCAGCAAAAGATATCACTTGGAAATATATACTAATTTGAATAAGTTAGCATACATTAATCAAAGGCGCAAAATCTTTGATCCAGGAGGACTAAATTTACATTCTACCTTCCACTCAATAGCGCGCTTTGATAGAGTCGAACTCTTCTAACACTACTGGAGTATGATGTGGTACATCATAATTATAGATTACCTTAGAAATATCTTATCTAGTTTGTTATATGTTTTTCCAGAAGAATCTATAGCTAGTTTATATAGGTATGCATTATAGGAGGGGAGATGATTATTATGACATTTTGAAGCTTTGAAGCTTATGTTTATCTTTGTTCCCTGGATTTGGATTAAATCCTTCAAGCAGGTCCGATTCTTTTGATGATCCCTACATCAGAATTTGGGGTGGGAAGTAATTTATATGGGAATGTATCTTCATTAAAAAAAAAAACAGATCGTTGGAAATAGTGTTGAATCTTGAATAGGTTGTTAAAC
>NW_021482318.1:0-1119 GCF_001605985.2 Dendrobium catenatum | reverse complement strand
GGGGGTGGGGGTGAGTTGGTAATTTTAAAAATCCTCTTGGATTTTAAAATTTGAAACCAATTAATGATTCGTAGCAAGTTAATTAAAGTTATTTAAAAATAAAGTTTTCAACCACAGAATTAAAATTACAATAGGCAGCAGAAATTTAAACGACCCAAAGATTTGTAGTGGTTCGATCAAACACAACCTACATCCACTCCCTGAAGACTCCAGTACAGGAAAACACGTCGTTACCGGTGGACTGTATCCGCCGGTAACATGTGAAATCCAACAAAAATCCTCAGTTTCCAATGCATTTCCGTCGAATTTGCCTCCGCCGGTTTGGCTTGCGTCTCTAAATATTACCGAAAATTATATGCCGCCGGTAACAATTCCGGCGCACGTTCCGGTGCTTTACCGGCGCAAAATACGACATGGAAGACGTCGATTTTCATTCCATAATTCCGGCGACTAATGCGTCGGTAGTTTACGTCGTATTGATCCGACGGAAACTACTGGCGCATAAGTCGCCGGAATGTCGCCGTAAATAAGCTACGGCTTATTTCCGGCACAAAAGTGGAGTCGGAATTTGCCGGCGGATAAAACGCTAGAATAGGCGCCGGTAATTTTTGGCTCACCCAAAGACGCCGGCATGCTCAATCCAGTTCGTTGTATCGTCGTTTCCATCGACTTTCCGACGCATAATCTGTCGGAAACCTATAGCATTGACAAAAAAATTGCCTTCCCAGCCAACAATAAAATTTCCACACCTGCAAACCTATACGAAACCACTTCCAGATGACAGCTATACACAACAGATATAAACAACTTCAATATATACTCAAAAAACATAAATATCCATGTTCACAAAAATAAACAAGTTCACAGAAATAACTAAAAACATCATATATTGTTCAATAACACATGCTCACAGAAATAAATAAGTTCATGTAAACTAAACTAAACTACTCTGACTTTGTGGACTCCTCCTCAGCTGGAGCTGCCTCTTTTCCACTCATCTACTCTCTCATTCTACGCATTTCATCCAACAACTGATTATGTTGATCTTGCATCTGCATCTGCATTTGAACATGTGCTTGCAACTGAGCTTGTCAATCAGCTTGTGATTTCCTTACTTGT
>NW_021482317.1:0-237 GCF_001605985.2 Dendrobium catenatum | reverse complement strand
TAAAATAAGATAATATGTATTATTTTTAATTATTGAAATTAAAAAAATAATTTTATTATGATATTGAGAGAGGGAGAGAGATAATTGTCCTATTAAGGAAAAGTTGTTTTTCTTCCATATATGTCACAATTTATTTTAAAATTTTAATGATTATAATTGAAAGAAGTAAGAAGTTTTTTGATAATTTAAAAATAAATAACCATTATTTTAAGATAAATAATAGAGTTTAAGATTAAA
>NW_021482316.1:0-311 GCF_001605985.2 Dendrobium catenatum | reverse complement strand
CTGGGACGATCGTAGGATCGGCCGGGATGATGTCCTGGACGATTTACATCGGCCATCATCTATTCCGGACGATGATCAGGACGATTGAAATTGGTTTTAAACTAATCGTCCGGGACGATAGTTAGATCTGCCAGGACGATGTAACCAATTTACTTATGGTCGTCCCAAATCGTCCTGGACTGATGAGCTTAATTTGTACTGATCGTACAGGAAAATATTAGTATCATCCTGGACGATAATGTAAGCAACTTGCATTAATGAGCTCGTTTTGAGGTCTTCTATTTAAGCTATGACATGACACTTTGTAAGTG
>NW_021482315.1:0-453 GCF_001605985.2 Dendrobium catenatum | reverse complement strand
GGAAGCATCCATGTCTAGATTCATGTCGAAGAAATGAGATTGGAGAATGTTTGTTCGTCCTTGATCATTATATAAGAAGCCATGGTTGACTTCCGGATCGGCCATGCATAGCGTTGGTGGCAGTTGGAGAAGAACATGCTTGAGATTTGTGAGGATGAAGGGAGAGGATGATGGGAGATGACTTGGGGAGGGTGAGGGGCAGCTAGGGTTAGGATTTCTTTTGTGTTAAGCCAAGTGGTTTGGGGGGAGAAGGTCAGAGGGAAAATCTGAAGTCTAAATTTCAAATTTTCATTAGAGAGGGAGAGCCAATTTGAAATTCAAATCAACCCAATTGAGGGTTAATGGGGCCGGCGGTTACTAGGGAATTTAGGGAGGGATTAAATGTTTCCTAGGTGGCAAAGTGGAGAGAGAGAGAGAGGGGGGGCCGGCCCAATGAGGGTTTAAATTTTGTGT
>NW_021482314.1:0-446 GCF_001605985.2 Dendrobium catenatum | reverse complement strand
GCAGTCAGTTGAAGAGTATACAGTAAGTAAATAGGAATAAAATTCAGAACATATTTAATAAGAATTAATCTACCCCCAAAAGACAAAAAATTAGAAGACTAATGGGTTAATATTTTTTGGAGGCAAGTTAAAATATCTTCAAACATGTGACTTCTCTTTTTACCTTTATAGATCGGGGTACCCAAAAACTTAATGGGTAAGGTTTTAGATTGAAAACCACACATTCTTTGAATAGCCATGATTTTATCTCTATTGATAGACTTACCTGCAATAAAACTACTTTTATCCTTATTAATAGCCAAACCACTATAAGCATGGAATTGTAAAAGAAAATTGCTCAAAAATTTAATATTATTAATTGAGCCATTAGAGAAAAGAATGAAATCATCTGCAAAACTAAGGTGAGAAATCGGGATACCTCTAACAGTACGAAAAAGAAGTTTAGG
>NW_021482313.1:0-285 GCF_001605985.2 Dendrobium catenatum | reverse complement strand
GATGAGTTTCTCACTGTAAAAAATTTGTCCAGATGAAGTCCAGTTCGTCTAGGATGATGGGAACCGACTATGGAAGTTTCTGGTAATATTCTGCGGTTTTTGAAACCGACTTTTTATATAACTATTCGTATCGGACAAAATATTTTGTCCCGGGACGAATTAATTTCGTCCAGGATGAAATTGGTTCGTACAGATGAACAAATGGTTCGTACGGGACAGTTTTTTACACAGTTCGTCCGTACTAACTGAATTTCGTACGGGACGATCCAGTGCGCAGAAAAACAT
>NW_021482312.1:0-205 GCF_001605985.2 Dendrobium catenatum | reverse complement strand
GAGAATAAGTAGTTGGGTGGCGGTCTGGCAAAACTCCAGCTTTAGGTGGTGGTATGATGGAACTCCACCATCAGATGGAGTTCCGGCAAAACTCCAGTGCCAGTTGGTGGTCTTGCGAAACTCCGGTGTCAGGTGATGGTTCGGCAGAACTCCATCGTCAGGTGGTGTTCCGGCAAAACTCCGGCATCAGGTGGTGGTTCGGCAA
>NW_021482311.1:0-267 GCF_001605985.2 Dendrobium catenatum | reverse complement strand
TTGCTTATTATTTTATTAAGTAATATTTTTAATAATTGCATTAGAATACTCCAATTAAACAAGAAAATAAAAATAATTAAAAATATAAATTGCGTTAATTTTCATTGGAGTTATAACACATAATTTTCAAAGGCTCACGTCTAAAGCCAAGCAATATAAATGCAGCCAAAAAATCATATAAAATGCTTTGTTTAATCCTCTGCTAACACATCAGCTTCTCCGGATCCTTCATTCCTCCCCAATATATATATATATATATATAGTAGG
>NW_021482310.1:0-326 GCF_001605985.2 Dendrobium catenatum | reverse complement strand
GTGGGTAAAATTGGTAGCTGGTGTTCATAGAAGTGTAGATGGTAGGGGCTTTTAAGATGGTTGGATTGACGGAGTCCAAGCAGCAATTCAACGAGCATGAATGAGAGGGGATTCTCAAAATTGCTCTCCCTTTGAAGTAAAACTCAGTTTTGAGGGTGGACAATTGTCCATCCTCGATTCAATGTGGTTCCACCCCTGATTATAATTTAGCCTTAAATGGACTTTTTTTTTTTATCAAATTTGAATAGTCAAGAAATTAAATTAGAGCAACGTGATATTCTGGGACTAAATTAGTTATAAATGAATAGTTTGTGGACTATTTTGAA
>NW_021482309.1:0-311 GCF_001605985.2 Dendrobium catenatum | reverse complement strand
GTTGGATGGCTTTAGATATCTAAAGAGAAAAGGCAATACCCCCTACCAGAGGGAATTGTCTCTTCATTTGGATATTCAAGCCACGATGGAGCCAAGGAGTCCAAGGAGGAGATTTCCAAGGAGTCAAAGGAGGAGAGATCCAAGGAGAGAGATCCAAGGAGTCCAAGGAGAAGTGATCCAAAGAATACTGAAGACCTGAAGACCAATATCCCACTCAAAGTCATTTGCGTTTATCATAGGCTTAGAAATCCGAGTTGTTGGCAGTGGTGCCCGACCACTTTATTTTCTGCATATCTGGGTTGTAATAAGGG
>NW_021482308.1:0-270 GCF_001605985.2 Dendrobium catenatum | reverse complement strand
TGCAAGACTAAAGAAGAAGGCGGTAGAGGTTTATTTTCAGCTGTGTCAAGAGTTGGTCCTCTACGGGCCAAATTGGCATGGAATTTTTGTATGAAGCCAGCATCTTTATTGAATCAAATACTAAGAGCAAAGTATGGAGAAGATGTTTGGACGACTCCAATGACAAGAGACTGCTCTCCGACGTGGAAGATCATCACCATGGGAGCTTATTATCTTAGAAACATCGTTAGATAGAATGTTTCTAATGGTAATTCTATTAATTGGATGTTT
>NW_021482307.1:0-231 GCF_001605985.2 Dendrobium catenatum | reverse complement strand
ACACATCATCTTCTTATGTTTGCTTAATCCAAACTTAACAAACTAAATATCCATCATTGAACATAAGAGTTCAATGGTAATCCCTTTTGATTTGTAACCCCAAAGTTACAAATCTTTCTCATTTATTGAACCAAACTCAATAAGTGATTCAACTTTATTTGCTTAATCCAAATTAAGCAAATAAAACCCAACTTCTTGAATCCAACAATTCAAGGAGACATCTTTTGATTT
>NW_021482306.1:0-269 GCF_001605985.2 Dendrobium catenatum | reverse complement strand
CAATTTCCAAAAAATCATACATATCTCATTTCTAAAACTCTCCTTAAAGCAGCAGCAAATAACCCCCTATAAATAGGGAAAAGGAATCCAAACAGCCCCCCCTTAAAATGTGCCGGCCAAGCCTCCAATGGGAGCAACCAAAACATGGGAAATACCAAAGAGAGGCACAACCAGCCCAGGAACCAAACAACCAAAATACCAACAGCCAACCCAGGATCCGAACAGCCGGAATACCCAACAGCCATCCCCTCAAACAGAAATCGAAGCAA
>NW_021482305.1:0-206 GCF_001605985.2 Dendrobium catenatum | reverse complement strand
AGCCAAACTGCCCCTAATTTCCTCCTGCCGAACCAATCCGTAATGGGTAAACAGAAGGCCAACATGCGGCCTGGAACAGCAGCCAAAGAGGCTTCACTGGGACGGGAAAAGGCAGCCATGGGTACAAGAAAAAACAACCACGGAACAAGAGCCAAGGGAAGGGTGAAAGGGGGGGGAATGAACCAGGACACTCCCATTTATGAGCT
>NW_021482304.1:0-221 GCF_001605985.2 Dendrobium catenatum | reverse complement strand
GGTATAAGGGAGGTGGTGAACTTACCTCATTTCCAGGAGATGGTTCAGATTCTTGGATCTGCTTTGGAGTACAGCTTGGGCTTGTACGTCTGGAGTAAACCTTTCCAAATCTAATAACGTTGTCATTTGTTTCCCTTTCTTGGGTTTCAGGTGGATTGTTTTGAGATGGTGGAGGAATGTCAAGAGGTGCTAGTTCAATTTCCTCATCTTCCTCCAGTTCA
>NW_021482303.1:0-265 GCF_001605985.2 Dendrobium catenatum | reverse complement strand
TGGAGATCAGGTGGCTGAAATGATAATGGAAGTTTAGTGGAATGTTAGTGGAAAATGCACTACCTTTATCATGATATTATATTACATTTTAAAGCACTAGGAAAATATCTTTCCCTTTCATTCCTTCCACTGTCGGATAAGCAGCAGTTAAGCAAATTGGATGAGGTATAGGGTTCGGCTGCTGGAAGGCTAAGAAGATCTGATTTCTTAGGTTGGGAGGACTCGACTGTTAACTGTTGGCTGCTGCTGGTTGCTGGAAGCTGAA
>NW_021482302.1:0-207 GCF_001605985.2 Dendrobium catenatum | reverse complement strand
CTTCCCTAAATCTAAAATCATAAATAGGAATTCCTCAAATTTTTCTATTCTTTTCACCGTCCCCCTTCCTCTCATATTTCCTATCCTATCCTCCATGTTGCTGGCCTTGCTCTCCCCCTCATATCTTCTTTCCTAATTTACTACAGAATTTGAGTTGGAGCCTTTTCCCATAACAGCTTATTGTTTTGGAAAGTTTCCAAAACTTGA
>NW_021482301.1:0-203 GCF_001605985.2 Dendrobium catenatum | reverse complement strand
TGAAGTACGTACGGGAGATGACAACAAACTATTTGTGAAAGGAAAAGGTGACATTTTGGTGCAAACAAGGAAGGGAGAAAAGAAGATATCAAATGTCTTCTATGTTCCAAATCTTAAACATAATTTGCTTAGTGTTGGGCAATTAAATCAAAAGGGATATGTGTTAACATTTTCTTTTGACACTTGTACCATTAAAGACAAGC
>NW_021482300.1:0-936 GCF_001605985.2 Dendrobium catenatum | reverse complement strand
TCTAGAGTAGATCCTAAGGTCTAAAGTCTAAAAGGATTCTAGGATAAATCCTAAGGTCAAGATTCTAGGAAGATCCTAGAGTTTGGATTGGTGACTTAGAGTCAGAAATGGTCCAAGTGACCTCTTACAAAAATGAGGTGAACAATAATATGGGTATTGACCCATATTAGGACATAATTCTTTTGGCTGTTAGTAATAAGGAGGACGTTTAAACTCCTCTTTAGAAGATCTTGCTGAGAAATTGTTGCTATGAGGTCGAACTGCATTTGAGGACATAACTTTAGTGACAGATTTCCTCAGTCTTCGTTGCATATTTTTATCTTTAACGGCCTTCAATATTTTGTATATTTTGGAAGAGGAAAATTCTTCCTTCTTTGGTGGTAGTGGCTGCTGATGCGAAGTCTCCCAGAAAGACTTCTTTAAGTTTCCCTTGTCATCATTTCTTTTTACCCATTTTAACGGTTCAAAATCATTATTAGTAGGTACATTTGCCTCTAACTGCAATGATGACTTTTGAAGGGTATCGGGCACCCATCCATTAGCTCGTAAGCGAGCATTGGCCTTCCTTCTGGCTTTCCTGGAAAGTTTAGCACTTGCATCAGGAACTTCAACATTGTGTTCTTCAGGCATTTTATCCTGAATTATGTTATGACTGACTATATTCACGCCAACAGATTGCAACTTGGGATCTGAAACTCTCTTTTGAATTACTGGAGCAATAGTAGGTGTCATAGAGAGCCTTGAAAATACAGAGGCCCTCTTGGGAGCCTTCTCATCAACAGCTTCAGAAGTAAGCTTCTTAGCGACACCTTTAGCAGTAGGTACGCTAACGACACCTTTGACAGTAGGTATGCTAACAGGATTCTCAGGAAGGAACTGTTCGAACTGCATGACTTCAAAAATAGTTCTGAATTGAATAGTTGCTCCAGCATAGCC
>NW_021482299.1:0-382 GCF_001605985.2 Dendrobium catenatum | reverse complement strand
CCGAACCCGACCCGTGACCCGTTTTTGACAGGTCTATCCATGAGTAAACTAATTATTATATCTAAAATTCAATCTCATCATCAAAGATGCATCTCACTATCACAAATGTTGTCTAACAAAAAACTGTCAATTCTTACGATGATGTCATAATCTCATAAACACTAATCATCAACAACTGGTATTAGGGCTGACATGCCTTCAACCGAGCTTTAGTGAACCTGTAACTCTACATAAATAGTCTATTAAACCAAGCATGACTTATTCAACTTCAAAGAAAGACTTAAGTTAATATACTTACTTATAACTTGAATAAAAAACTTATAAAATTGATTTAAAACCGAAAATATTAGATTATCGAGCAACATTATCTGCTCCATGTGAG
>NW_021482298.1:0-207 GCF_001605985.2 Dendrobium catenatum | reverse complement strand
TTTGACTCTGTAATTGTAGTAATTTCAGCATCATAAACAGTTGGCAAACAACGAAATATCTTATTAACCATTTCAGCATTAGTTAGTTTCCTACCCAATGCATGTAAAGAGGTGACTATTTGTGTGAATCTTGTGTACATATTAGAAATGGATTCATTTGATTTCATGTGAAATAATTCATAATAATGCAACAAGATAAGTCTAGAT
>NW_021482297.1:0-322 GCF_001605985.2 Dendrobium catenatum | reverse complement strand
GTATTTTACTGAAGTATCATCTTGATGATGGAATCACTGGAGGATTTTCTTGATCATAGTTGGAGTCAAGGTTGCCCCCCAGTTCAGATCTGAATCCCATGAAATTGATACAATAATAGCTGAAGTAAGGAAGTTGACATGAACGACCTTTCAAGTTGGGGCAAAAATTTGTCCCCCAATCGAGAACTAGGTTCCCACATACGACGCCAAATTATTGCGTCGTGGAGTATTCGTGGCGATAGAGAAATATATAGTTTAACGTCTTAGCGTTGTAAAAAAATCTAGCAGAGGTCAGAAGGACTGTAGTCGGCAGAAGACTGTG
>NW_021482296.1:0-337 GCF_001605985.2 Dendrobium catenatum | reverse complement strand
ATTTCAAAGAATTACAACTTTATTTAATCAAATTTATATTAATTTAAAATAAAAAAAATCTAGACTCGATCCTGCAAGGTTATCCTAATAATCAACAGTTATATATGTATCCCCATGAAATTAATATTTGATCTCAAGCAATTGATATATAAAATTTAAATGTTCAATTAATTACAACACAGAGTGCAGTAAATAAACAAACAATAACATCAATTCTAGGCTAGCAAACAGCATGCAGTGAAAACTCGAAAACTCGGCACACAACAGAAAAGTAAACACAGGCCTAGCCTAAAATTAGAGTTGGTTGTCCTAGCAAACCATCTACAGTGTGTGAGGT
>NW_021482295.1:0-203 GCF_001605985.2 Dendrobium catenatum | reverse complement strand
TTTAATAGTTCAACCGCCTTTTGGTCAATATTAGTTTTTCATTTGATCTTTATTGAATTTTCGGTAATATTGTTTGAACTCAAGTTGATTTTATTATGTTTCATGCAATGATCTTGAATTTATAATAATATCCTTCAAATTTAAATCCCTAACTATCATAAATCCTGAAATATATTACCAAGCAGTTTATCAGGATTTAATAG
>NW_021482294.1:14009-16595 GCF_001605985.2 Dendrobium catenatum | reverse complement strand
TGAGGAGAAGTGTCGGTGCATCATAGTCTGGAAGGCTCCAATTGATGTCCATACGCCTCCACCTGCGGAAATTAGCTTCCCAGCAGTTTTGGTGAATTTCCAACACTGTTGCTACTGTCCCAACCTTGGAGAGTAAGGAGGATGCTGTTTGGAAGCTTCTAACTACTGATTATTGCTTGATAATGGTGAACTCTTTTCTTAATCTCTTATTTCCTTAGTTACCTTACTTCGTGGCTTAATGGATTCATTTGGAGCTTATTAATTGATCTCCGCTAAAACCTAATAATCTTAGAGAGTTGAATGAGTGGAATTTCTTAAGGTGACTTATCTCATTGTTAATCTAGCATATCTTGTTGAAAACCATTCATACATTTCACGTTAGATTAAAGTGATTGTTCTACATTCTTAACTCCTATGTATATGATTTAGCCTAAGCTTGTGTCACCTTTTTTGTGTTATTTTGTCGTTCAAAATCACTCTAAGGATAGAATTATTGTGCTCTAAGAATTAAGCGTGCAAATTCATTAAGTAACTCATCTTCGCATGTACATTTTACATCACTAAACCTTGAACCAAAATTCAAAATACTAAAATCATTTGACATTATATTTCTTATTTTTCATCCTTAAATATTATCCACCAAATTCTCTAAACTTTTTGTACTTGTACCAATACATTCAAAATTAGAAAATAAAATCATAATAAACACATTAACTCTAAATTGTAATAACAAATTAAATTTCAATGTGTAAAATATATTCCTCATCAATTCAATATAAATATTCTAAAAACATAAATTTATCTACTTAATTAAATCATATAATAGTAAGTTATTAATATGGATTAATGTGTATGCTATGCGTAATTTATGCGCATGGTCTACATGTTTTTGACATATTTTTTAAAAAACATTAAAAAATTATTAAAAAAATTCTTTTCTCATCAATTCAATGTAAATGATATTTATACATAGAAATAAACTCCATATGTGAAAAACTAATGAAAAAAATATAATTTTCAATCTTCATAAATAAACTATATACAAAATATACAGAACCTGTACTATCACTCCAATGATTTATAAAAAAAATTAAAATATGTTATTCTTTTAATGATTTACAAAAAATTTCATATGCCAATTTCGCCCTGTACTTTAGCATGTCTTCTTGCCAATTTGTATTATCAGTCCATTTAGTGTTGCCTTCAAGACTTATCCTTTCCATATATTTACAAACATACATTGCATAATCTATGGAGTTAGTCTATTTTGGTACACCAGTAATGATAAAAACCTTTTATTTTCTTATATCACTATCAAAAGCTTATTATGTGTCATAATATATGGCTCTAATCTGAAAAATATGTAGAGCAAAGATTAATTCTGTAATTTTTTGAAAAATTTAAGAGTTTATCAGTTTCATCTTATACTTACGATTTTTGGAACAACAAATTTATGCTCGCGTGCATGATGGGGCAACAAATCATAAAAATTCCATCTTTTTTCTGTCAGCAAACCAACTAAATGGTTCCATTGATCGGATTCAATGATTAATTATAATAAAATGTTGTTTGAAGTAACAGGAAGTTCAGTTATATAGGTTATATGCAATCTGGATAATTTCTCTATTGCTTTGTAATTCTGTAAGTGCAAGAAATAAATTTAAGAAATGGAAAACAAATATTAAAATTGGTGTTAAGATGAATACTAAGTTACTAATCCAATAAATTGGTGAGATGTATATAAATTTATGATACTTGTCAGTCATAAGATTACACTTCTCATTTAACAAAAGGGCAAAGATATCTACATGTTCATTGTCTAAAGAACTGTCGCTTAATAACTCATCAATGTTAGCTCTAGAAATATAAAGGTTTCAAAATAAAATGCATTATCGTCCTTAAAAAAGAAAACATAAAATGCGCAAAAAATGAGCAGAGAATACAAATAAAATACGTATAGCATAAGCATATCATACGCATATCATACGCTTAATACACGTATAACATGCATAAAATTATGAGTTCATAACAGTTGCAGTTTTTACCTTTGATTGAACTTCTTCAAACATTCATATGTAAAATTTCTCTTCTAAGAATTCAGACTCAGAATAGTTTTATAACTATTTGATTTGCATAATCTGAAATATTTGAATGTCATCAACTGGTAGTCGTTCATTTGGATTTTGTTATATAATTAATTGCATTTCGGCTGGAATTGGCTCATTTTGGTGGATTCGCTCATTTCAGGATGGTATTTATACATTTTAGGATTGAATTGGTTTATTGGGGGAGGGATAACTAATTTTTATTTTTTATTGAAAGATGAAGAGTAGCTAATATATTATTTGTAAAGAAATAATTTGCTCTTATCAATGTAATTTTTGAGCTTGATCTAACTTCTACTTTTTCAGCTAGATTTTCAAACTTTTCTGCTCAGCCTATCTTTAAATTCAAGAAAGAATTTTTTGCAGGTTTCTTGGCCGGATTTGATTATTTTTTCTTGGAGAGAATCCAGTGCTTCAGCAGAAAAATTAAAGTGTGATTGCTGAGGAGATTGGTGGGGGTCTTGCTGAGAAGGTGAGTATA
>NW_021482294.1:0-13755 GCF_001605985.2 Dendrobium catenatum | reverse complement strand
GGGGGGGGAGGGGGAGGGGGTTGTCTGTCTTAATTTCTAATGATGTAACTAATGTATGTGCTCAGGAAAGTCGTGATATTTTTTCTCCTTTATTTGGTAGACTAATAAGAATGGTCACTTCATCAGCAGTGAAAGGAATAAACTGACCTTTTAGAATAAAACATCCTTTGAAATATTCCAACTTGAGATCAACTCATAAATAAGTGAGACATTTTACTCATACACAGGAAATTGAAAAATTGTATGATCTTTAAACGATTCAATCTGTCTACGACTTCAGGAGAAATTTGCTGAGCAAAATTATCACATTATTCGAAAAGTTGAAACATAGCATCGGTAGGTAATAGGATGAACATATATCTGAAAAAATTAAGGTTAAAAATATATAAAATAAGTAAAAAAAGATAGTCATAAAAAGTATAAAATACGTACAATCTATGCATATAATACGCACAACATACGCATAAAATACACACAACATATGTATAAAATATGCACAACATACGCATAAAGTACGCACAAATACATACAGTATACGCACAACATATGCATAGAGTAGTCAGTGCTTATGCACAGCGTACGCACATCATATTTGTAACATTGGTATAAACTACTCTATTTTAAAAGTTTGTTAGGGTTTAATTGTTTAAATTTAGTTAGGGTTTTGATTTCAACTTTTAACATAAACCTTAAATACAGAGAAAATACGATGATATCAAAATTTAAAAAGTTTCGAGAAGTAACACATACGTATAGCGTAAGCATAAAATACGAAGAACTTTAAAATCCTAAACACATACACATAGCATAAGCATAAAATACGTAGAACTTGAATAGAAAAAATGCCAGTAAATTACCTTTCTCTTCGGGGGTGACGACATTTGAGAAGGAACTGAGTGAATGCTTGAAATTGCTCATGAGTGCATGCTTGAAACGTATGCCGGAAGTTTAAAACTGAAAAACCACGTGAACTGTAAATTTTTATCTTTACTAGGGTTTAAGTGTTGAAGCCACGTCGACATTTCACTAGGCAATCCACGTAGGCAATTGGGGGGTCTGAACTGAAAAAAAAATATTAGGTTAGTTTTTTTTTAATTTTTAGAGGCGGATGCCTTAAAATTGTGAGGAGAGGCACGTCTTAGTAAACTTGAGGCGTACGCCTCAAAACCTGAACTTATTGCGTGGGCTTTGAGGCTTAAAAGGGCTATATTGCGGTGAAGCGTGTCTGTTATTGTGCAATTTTAAACCATGTACTTATACATATTTTTTCTATTTTATTTATTTATTTCTTTAGATATTTTGTATACATTTCATAATATTTGACATTTATTCTTATTTCATTTCAATTAGTACATTAGCAGCTTTGAAATATGTCAATAAAGATATAACCATTTTTATTTTTTTTCCATTTAATGTGTATATGCACGTTGCTTCCCTTATCAATACCATATGATGATTAACTCATATAAGTTGCATGCTTATCCTTTTCCCTTTTTTATTTACTAATTTATGCTTTTATTTATAATTTATAAGTTATATCATTTTTTTCTTCATTCTTTACTTGCATTCTTACATGTATATAAGTATTATATATCTATATATTTCATCTTTGATTTTTATTTCATTTAAATGTGTTTTAAATCATTATATATATCTTTTTCATATATTCATATACCTTTATACTCTCATGATATATCTCTTTCTATTTCTTTTTACTTAGGTGTCAATTCGGGTTAACGGGTTGGGTTCGGGTCATACTCGAGTTGACCCGTGTCTAAACGGGTCAACCCTAACCCGACCCGGTTATAAAAACAGGTCAGGTTTTTCAACCCGAATCCGACCCGTGCGGTTATCGGGTTGACCCGACCTGACCTGACCCGTCACCCATGATGCAGGTGAGGATCGCAAACCTGACTGTGACTGCAACCGCGTGAGTTCTGTCGCGCTGATTCTGAATTCCGACCACATGAGGCAAGGTTAGTGCCTCTCGCCCGGTCGTCCCTGTCACCACGCGTTCTAACTTAGTTAATAGCATAGGGCGTTGGCGGCGACGACCTTTAGCGAGCCGCCTGCTTCACAAAACTTGCTGTCGTTGGTGAGTGGTGACGTGAAAGGGCTTGGCGGCAGCGGGGAGGAAAAACAATTAGCTCCCTAGCCTTCGCATTGGCGGCAACGAGGTGTACATATTGGTGCTGAGAGCTTCGGCGGCGACGGCCTTTAGCGAGCAAATGAAGATGGAGATCTGGTATCAGCCTTTAGTGGCTGCCTTTGGTGAGCAAACGAAGAGGGAGAGATGGTGTAGGCTGTGGCTGTAGGGGTTAGGAGGGAGATCCAGTATTTCGTTAGTTGTGTGTAGGAAGATGCATGTAGAGATGTAGGGAAAGGAGTTGGTAGCATGAGCGAACTTAGCGAAGTTTGTGAATGGGGTGTGCGAATTGACCTGGCAGACAGACATTTTTTCATGTTTCGGGTCAAATCGGGTTAAAGTCGGGTTAGCGGGTTGACCCGGACCTGACCCAATTTTTCAAATGAGTCAAGAACTGCAACCCGAACCCGGATTTTCCGGGTCGGGTTATCGGGTTGGGTCAATAATTGACACCCCTATACTTATATGTATTTTTCTATTTTATTTATTTATACATTTCATAACATTTGATATTTGTTCCTTTTTAATTTCAATAAGTATAGAAGCACCGTCTAAATGTATCAATAAAGGTACAACCATTTTTATTTAACGTATATGCGTATGTTGCTTTCCCAATCTATATCATACGGGAGTTAACTCCTGTAATTTGCATGCATAATTTTTTTTTAATTTACTCATTTATGCTTTTATTTATAATTTATAAGTTATATCATTTCTTTCTTCATTTTTCACTTGTATTCTTATATGTATATAAGTATCATACATATATATACTTTTCATCTTCACTTTCTATTTCTTTTACATTTATTTTAAATCATTATATATATATCTCTTTCATATATTCATATATCTTCATTACTCTTATTATAATTTATGTATATTTTCATTCATATTAATTTATATATCAAATTTTCACCATCATGTATGCATTTAAATTTACATTGCCTTACTCATAATAACCTTCCTTACTGCAATTTCCAATCTCCTTTTTAAGATCTTATTAGCTTCAGTTGTCACCTTCGTATATTAGGTTAACCATTTATCCACTCAATAAGTGTTTTTGTTTTTCTCTTTGAATTAAGACACTCCCAGTCCACATCAGGTTTCTCCTTCTCCTTCTATCGATAGAAATGAAAATCCACTGATTTGTTTAACCCAAAATTTTCTTCACTTCCTTTTTTAGTTTATTCTTTTTCTTCCTTCTTCTTTTTAGCCGCTTCTCTCGATAAAAACTTCCTCATGTGTTTTTCAACCTTATGAGAGTGAGTGAATAGAAGATATTATTCATAATGAGGTTAGTTTTCACTCTTGTATGTGTTTGTTCACTAGATCACACGGTCCAATCCGTCCATCCGTCCGATCAAGTCGCTCGGGATCCCCTGTAAGGTTCGCCCAAGTTGTCTGTTTGGCTCCTTCAAAATGATGTTAAGAGATATACAATTTAAATAAATCAGATAGGTTCGGTTATTACAATCTCTCATCCTTATAAGAATTTCGTCTTCGAAATTTAAAATCAAGAATAAATATCTTATCTTAATTAAATAGATGAGGATATTAAATTTTCATTTCTTCTTTCTTCTAAGTGACATCTCTTTCTATTCAATATTTTCATAAAATCTTCATAGAATGTATCTTTCGATTCCACAATTGTTTCACATCATATTTTAATATTCTTTCAGGTTTTTTAACATATTTCAAATCAGGCTGCAACTCAATTGATTTTGATTGGATTCTCTTTGACTCATTTTATACATACTTCCGAAACATTGATATATGAAACACATTGTATATCTCTTGCATATGTATTGGTAGGTTCAATCTGTAGAACATATTTTTATTTTCTCAATAATTTCAAAAGAACTAATGAATTGTGGGCTCATTTTTCTTGTCTTCCCAAATCATTGTGCACTTTTCATTGGACTGATTTTAAAGAAAATACATTTCCCTATTTTAAACTTAATTGGCTTGTGCTTTGCATCATAATCTTTTCATTGTCTGTCATGTAGTAGCCTTTAATATGTTTATGATCAATCTGATCTTGTTGGTAGCATTATCCATTAGTTTAGTACCAATTATTTTTATTTTACCTATTTTTGGCCAACACAAGGGTGTTTTTCCCTTTCTTCTATAGAGATCTTTGTACGGTGCCATTCCTATGTTGGATTGAAAATTGTTATTATATACAAATTCAATCAAAGTTATATAGTTCTCCCAATTTCCTCTAAAATTCAATATACATAATCTAAGTAAATCATCTAGAGTTTGAATTGTTCTTTCTGATTGCCTCTACTCTAAAAATCAATCTGGTACCCATAGTTTCGTAAATCTTTTTCCACAATCTTATAGTGAATCAGACATCTCTATAAGAGAATATTGATTTTGGAATAGCATGCAATCTCATAATTTCATAAATATATATTTTTGTCAATTCCTTCGTTGAATATATTTGTTTGATTTGTTAAAAATGAACTGATTTGGTTAATCTATCTATTAACAATTCATATAACATCTCTACTTTGTCTTGACCTGGGTAATTCAATTATAAACTCCATTGCAATATCTTCTCATTTCCACTCAGATATCAGTAACCACCTAGCTTTTGATGTTTAGCTTTAATCATTTTACAAGGAATACATCTTGCCACAAATTCTATAACATTCTTTTTTAATCTCTGCCACCAAAATAACCCTCTCGGTTCTTGATACATATTTGTGCTGCATGGATGAATTTCATAGGTAGAAAGGTGAGCTTCCTGTAATATTTTTTTCTTTAAATTGCCAACATTTGGGATACTAATTCTGCCCTTATATTTTAATAATCCTTCATCATCGAATTTAAAATTTTTTAACAATCTTGCTTGCACTTTTTTTATGATTTTTTTTTTGAAATTTTACATCTTGAGACAATGAATTTAATACTCTATCCTCCAAAGTGGATTGAATTATCAACTGATTTAATAACATGTTTTTAGTGTCTTTGTGATTGACCAATGAAATCTCTAGTCTTTTCATATCTCTATACTAGGTAATTAACCAATTTCCATATTCAAGGGAAGATCTCATTGCAAAAGTGGCATAGAGGAGATGGATGGGTGCATTGATAGGAGTAGGCAATAATAGAGCTTGTGATGGAAGGAATGACATAGTGAAGCTCGGGGGGAACAGGTGAGAGGAGCTTGTGAGAGGGCAAACTCTCTAAGAGTAAGAAGAAGCAAAGGAAATGACTTCTACCAAATCCGTTGAATCCTACTCACAAGTTGAATCAAATCTTTTAACAACTCAAAATAGAAGTATATTCAGCTGAGAATATTTACATACCCAAGAAAACTGTTTGGCAAGATTTATCTCGAATCCTGGTTAAATCTTAGTTAAATCTGGCATTGAAACCACACTTGATTCAGTTTTTCTCACTTAATTATCTCTCTTTTAGGCACTTGTGCCTTCCTATTGATGTTTGCCCTCTTTTAGCTTTTGTTTGATTAACTTAGTTCTTGTGAGCATTGCTTCATAGGAAGTCTTAAAGAGCCCTCTTGAGACAACATTGTCGGAGTTGAAGTTCCCTACAGAGTGGAACACCGTCCTTAAGAGGGAGTTGATTCAACAAGAATTTGTGTTCGTATTCTGTTATGATACTGGTCGCTTTATCCTTTATTGTACTTGGTGGATAAGAAATTGAACTGGATTATTTTTTGTGGGTTGTCAGCTTGCTGTCTTTAAGTCATTGTTTGGGTGTAGCATAGGAGAGCAGACATGTGAGAATAACTACATTAAGGAATCCTACCTGTGGTTTTATGATGTAAAGCTACGGCGTGGAAAAGGGTCATCCTGAGTTGCTGCTTAGTTTAGACCGTGCTTTGTTGTGATTGCATCGGCTTGGCCTGTCGTTTGGATATATAGTCTTATTTCAATAGTTAGTTGGAAATGACAATAATGGAAATGTAGATCCTCATAGGCAGCTGTTGTCGAGCATGATATGAAGTTATTGCAAAAAGGGCTAAATCTAAAACTTTGTTACTGCATTCAATATTATTGCCTTTAAAAGTTCCCCCCACCTGTATTTATAAACGCTTTATTCTTGCACAATGTTTTTTATAATTGATCTGTACAGTAGCAACGGTGGTTGAAATATGATATTATTACGTTTGTGTTTTCTTCTCTAAATTTGTGTCCCGAATCTTTAAGGTACTCATTACTCTTTATCAAAATAACTCTTGCTACTTTGCTTTTTATGATTTATTCTATCCTATGCTAGATGCTAATTTGTGAAATATTGTTTCTCTATGCCGTGCACAATTTTCTTGTTCCATATCCCTGTGGAATGTTTGTGTTTTACCCTATGGTCGCTACTTGTCTTTCTTCGCAGTCATTCTCTTTTCTTGATACTATTTTATAGAAATATTCTAAAGAATATCTTGCTTTACAGGTGTGTTTTTTATTGAACTGATTTGTATGGATAATGATGATCTTTTCCTACCCTTTAAAGCTGCTCAAGAGGCTGAGTCAAAAAGTTTTCAAGAAGGTTTTCGCAGTGCATGGTTTCGATGCAAGGTAGATTTAAATGGCATATTTACACAATCTTTCACATTGATGCTGGGCTGTGAATGCAATATTATTGGCGTGTATTTTTTTATCACCATCTGTGATTTTCAGAATCAAGTGCATTTTCATAATTTTGTTGTTTCAATTGAAGGATAACTGATGAGGACATCCATAGGAGATTTCAGCACACTTACCATCGGAGGGGTCGTCGAGCGACGGCCATGATAAATAGTCTTTATTTTTTATGTTTTATTTTATTCATGTCATTTATATTTCATGTTTTTCCATTTGTACCTCTATGAGGGAGTTAGTGCTTGTTGTAGCCCAAGGGCAAGGTCGTCTATATACTTTTTATTTTCAGTTGGCCTATATATAGGCTTAGTCATTGTATTTGAGTTAGTTTTTGATGAATGAAAATTTGTCTCTTATGTTCTCTTTGTGAGTTCAACCCTCTTTAATTAAATCATTGATTAAAGTTGTGGTCCCCACTCTATTTATGACAATTGTGCTCTCCCCTCTCTCCATGTGGCCGGCCCCCTTTAATGGGTTTTTCTCTCTCCCAAAATAAATTAAAAGCTACACCAAATCAGCCCCAATTACCTCCTCAATTAACGCTCCAAGTCTTTAATGAATTAATTTGAAATTTCAAATTAATTTCCCTCCAAAACCACTTGGAGCTGAATTTAATTTCAGTTTTCCTAAATTTCCCCCCTCCCTCTAGCTCACGGCTAAATCTCCCACACCTAGCCGCCACCTCTACCCCTCTTCTTCCCTTGTTTCCAACGGTGCTCCTTCATCTCCCGACAAAGATGCATGGTGGAACCTGAATGGAATTTTGGATTTGTGCATGACGATCGACATCAAGTCGACATCACCCAATCGCTGTTCTTTGATGTTAGCTTTGATTTCGACGACATCGTTGAAGACTACAACGACCGTATCCAATACGCCTTAGTTGACGTGATCGACGGGCAAAGATCAAATGGACGTTGGATCATCATTGGACGACCATCTTCCTCCATCACTCCGGCCATCTTTCCAAGAACGACGATCGACGACCACGATTGTGCCAATTTACTTTTGAGTCTTTATATGTATTTGTTTTTTTTTATTTGCTTTATGAATTTGTTTTAGTAGCTTTTCCAGTTTTGCCCTTAAGGGTTTTGTCGTATGTACGCCCTAGGGGCAATGTCGTCTTTTATTTCCCTTTCATTTTTGGAGTCTATATATAAGCCTCATATGTTTCTTTTGAGATTAATAAATGAATGATAATGAAAATTCCTGCAATCTTGTGTTTGTGTGAGAGCTTGAGAGCTTTGGAGAGAAATCCCTAGGAGAGGGTAAACGCATCGCCCACCAACCTTGGAAGCATCCGGATTCGTGGTTCTTTCTTGCCTATCTTCTCACCTCCTCCTCACCACCGTCGGCCCTAACTCCTCTTTCCCCATTCGCGGCCAAGCCTCCCCACCGCTACCTCTCCTCCTTCAAATTGTTGGCCTCAAAGGAAATACATCCCTCCTTCTCTAAACCGAACCACCTAAGCCCTTGTCCCTTCCTAGGCCGCCGGTCTCAACCCCAATCTTCCCCTAGCCGCCGGCCCTACCTTCCTTCCCCTCCTTCCTTTCCTCCCAAAACTCCTCTATGGAAGATTAAATACTTGCCTAATTTAGATCATCTTAAACTTTGGAAAGATTTCAAATTTTAAATTCAAAATTTGAACCCTTTCCTAAAATAAGATTAATCTAAATTGGATATTTTCCAAATCTCTTCAAATCTGAAATAATTAGAGATTCTACCCTAATTCCCTTTCCTTAATTAACATCTTAAGTTTGGAAAGGAATTCTAAATTCCCCCAATTAAATCCCCATGTATGGCCGACCCACTTCCTCTCTCTAATCCTCTTAATCCCCATTCCCATTAATTCCCCACCCAATCCCAACCTAAGCTGCTGCTCTTTTCTCCCTCCTAATGAATTAAATCCTCCCCATATACTCTCTAATTCCCTTTTCCAAACCTGTCCCAGCCCTAGCCATCACCTCCCAAGATCTTCCCCACGTTCTCCTCTCTTGCCCCTGTGATTTCTGCTGGCTGTCCCTGTGTTCCAGCAAGATTGACATGTTGTCCTGTTTCCCTGAAGGCCATCCGCTGTAGTCCAAAGCTCCCAATACTTTATAGAAGCTATCCACGGTGTTCCCCAACATTTCAAGTTTTTGTCCAGAGAAATTCTGCACCTTTTCCTGCTCTCCGGATGGACGGGAGATCATTGTATGCTGTTCTAAAATTTCAGATTGCTGCCCACAACATCAAAAAAGGTTCTTGGTTGCCGTCCATTTCCTCTCAAGCACCCAAATAGCCACCGAAGCTTCGTATCTCCTGTTTCTTTGGGTAAACCCTTCCCCTAACTGTCTTATCTTCATAGTTGCTTCTCAATTGTGGTTTTATTCAATTCATGAAGATAATGTTAATGTTTCTCCGCTAAAACTTAGTAATCTAAATAGTTGAGTGAGGGATCATTGCATAGTTACTAATCTTATTGTTAGCATAAGAATTTTCGTTAAAAACTCTTCCAAGTATGCAACGCTAGAGTAATTGACTGTTTTAAGATCTTAACCTCTATGCATGTGATTTGGCCTAAGCTTGTTTTATCGCTTTATTGTTTTATCTTATCGTTTAAATCAATATAAGTTTTACTTATTATTGTTCTCTAAAATTTAAGTGTGCAAATTTTTTAATCAAATCAATTTTGCGTTCATGTCCTGCATCAAGGGAAATAGAAATGTGGACTTATGTGATTTTGTTTGTTTTATTTGCTCACATGACTTTGGCAAATTTTTGTGGGCTCCAAAGATTCATGATTGTTTTTTTAGAAGGCATATTAGTTACAGAGACGACATTATCTAAAGATTTTATTCTCATTTTGTGAGAAAACATTCTTTTCACTTTCCAACATGTTTCCTCTCTCAAAAGTACAATTTGGCCCTGCCAGCTGCTACCGCCCGAACTAGCTGGACAATTTCACGAAGCAACGCACCTGCTTTCGCCGGCTCCACCTCATGCAATTTTCCCAAATGATGCAATTCTTCGCTCTTTCAATAATCCCCAGGGGATCCGAAGAATCCTTCGGTTACGTTCGTCTCAACCTTCAACTCTTTTTTCGAGGTTCATTGATATTGAATCAATTGAACGAATTTCTAAGATTTGTTCCACTTTTGGAAGACCTTGCGGAAGCTTATCTGCTAGAAATGCTTTATTTCGTCGGTCAGAAAAATTGGAAGCCCTTATGTCGCCTATAACTCCCATAAAGTAACTGCCAGCTCTTTTGGGCCAATCCAACAACTATTGCGCCCAGAATACCAAAACTCTATCATGCTCAGTACCCATGAGGAAGGAATGTTCCAATGATTGCTTAGGGACCTTAACGTACAATCTGGGATGTTTCCCTCTCGACTTTGGATCTTAGCACCCAAGAAGTCTGTATGTACAAACGAAGACGACCTGTATTCGGAGTTTCCCTAGGGTTGGTAAAGCAAAATGGGGGCCACCCTAGCCCATTGAGTGCTCTACCTCGGGGCTGTCACACAATTATGCAACTCACTCGGCCCTCATGTCCAAACGGACCGCATCTTCGCAGTAAGGTTGTACATTCGAGAAGACCACCGACCTGCTACGACCTACTCGGACAATCTCGGCGCTCTCCTAAGAATCTCGACGAGCTTTGTCCGCAGTAGCCCGTATAATGGTAACTCTCTCTCTCGGCATGGACAACCCGGATGAGAGGAAACCTTCACGTCCGATTGTTGTAACTTCCCACACGTCACAAAATATCTTCAACCCGCTCCTTCTCATTCGAACCCTCACGCACGTAGAAGAAATGGTTATGCTCGAATTTTCCGCTTCTCTTCTAATCTTCCTCACTCGCTGCAGAAGCTCATAACCCTTTGTCTTCCTAACGCTCGTGAATTTAACCCTAGCCCGCGCCGTCCGCACCATCACATCACATACACGAGACCTTGCTCGATTGGATTAACCTCCCTTGTCCAACGCCCCACGTCAGTCCGATCCAAAATTTTCTTCTTTCTTTTATTTCTTATGCGTGTTTGATGAATTAGTGGACTAGTGGGCTTTACTTTCTTAAATATTGTAAATGATTGTATTAATTTGAATATATTGTTGTAATTTAATATACCCTTTATTTCAATATTAAACAGACAAAAATTTGATAGAAGACCCGCGCCATCGATTTTTAATTGGGCAGATGAACTTTAATTTGAAAACATGTGCCATCGATCTCTGATCTAGGCGGATGAACTCCAAAATTGAAGGCCTTACACCATTGATTTTTAATTCGGGTGGGATGATATTAAATTGAAGATCCCGCTCGGTTGATTAAGTGCGGAAGTTAATTTGGTGTTGTGGATAGGAAATAATAAATTTAGTTTAAATCCCGCCAAATACAAGAAATTATATTTAAAAAAATTCATAAAATATTTAAGATACGCGTATTGGACACGTGTGTCCAATTTGTATTTAATATTTTTTAATTGGACACGTTTTCAGCGTGTCCGACATGTGTCGGACGAGTGTCGTGTCAGATACGGTGTTAGACACTGCACGCCTCTTTGAGGAGAAGTGTCGGTGCATGATAGCACTATGGTCAATGATTATTAGTGTTGGTAGACTGAAATCTAAGGTATACTCGGGACGAGGAAATCATGAGATATTGATTGAGTTTACTTCCAGTTTCTCCACAACTGAGACTAAAATAACTAAAATTATTCATCCTTAAACGAGAGTTCTTTCTCACGTGTTACGAGAGGTAATTAACTATGAGTGCACGCGTTCATGGGAAGTAAGAACTCAAATCTAATTAAACCTTGATACTACCCACAGAGGAAATCTGGTTAACTATAATCTGACTTAAGGAGAATGGAATCCTATAGCTGCAAAACGGGATTCATGCGGACGCAACATTTTTCTTGAGCCAACATCTTGCCTGCAAACAAAGATTAAATAGCCGATGCAAATGAATGTAGAAATTTGTTGGCCAACATGCATGATGAGATTTGCGATGAATGTAGCTCAACCGGTTGTCAATAGCAACATGCAAGCGAGTGCAGTGAGCATAGTCATGTGTTATACATACAAGCGACTCTCAATAAGCATCATGTATCACCTACAAATATTAATTAATTTATAACGCACATGCTTATAGAAGAGGCGTGATAGTTGCTATGAACATAGTAATGTCTTCATGAGTGAAGTATGAAGACTGTGCAGTAAATGCAGAAAAGCCTCATCAAATGCAAACATTTACGTTACATTGTAGGAGACTCGCCACATATATGACATGCTATCCACCAACAAATACAAAAGGAGCTGTGATAAATGTAAGCACTTACAAAGTAGTATTGGAGGATGCCACACTGAATGCAATTCACCAACATACGACAATTGTAAACGATGAGCGACCCGTATCGCAATGTTATAATTCACCTATAAGTAGAAGCAAAGAATTCTTGGTAAAAATTGCGGGACACTGATAAATTGAAAGCAGTAAGCTTGCAGAACCAGGCTGTCACACCAGATATTAGCTTATTTGTAAGCAACTGGTGGGAGGCCCATGACGCATCGCACAACGTACATGCTGGCAGAAATACACTCCTGTAGGTTGAATATGGAAGAAAATGACAGTTCATAAAAGACAAAATGAGCTAAATACTATTCCCGATATGTTACAAATGAAGCTCAATTTGCTGTTAAATCACGTCACCGTATTTGCAACACTCATACAATCAGACAGAAGGCTTCTACAGGCTTCTAAATAGAACACCGTGCACACTCAAATGACCATCATTAGCACAATTGACTAGTGTCAAACACTTTAAAATGCTCTCCCACATTCAATGCAACATGTGATTGCACTTTAAATAAAACAAAGTGCACACTCAAATGATTGGTCTCTTTTCGACTCAATTGCATAATTGTCAGGGCAGAGTAAATTTGATTTCAACTTTTTTTCGGTCTGTGCAACATTCACAGATGCTAAGTTTAAACATTTAGTATGTTTGTTAGAGAACATTGTTAGTAAGTTGATTTTAATAACTTAATTTTTTTTAGATGGCGTACATATCTTTTGTTGTGTTCGTTAAGCGTATTTTCATGTTTAATGATAAAAAATGAACTTAAGGCAAAAGAAATACTCAATTTTAACTCTTTTTTTCTTTTTGATTTTCTTAATCTTTTTGATCATTTTTTGCCGAGAAAGCTAATGAAAGAGGGGGGAAGAGAGTAATAGAAAGAGAGATTTTTTAGAGGGAGAAGAGGTGTGGTGGGCAGAGAGAATAAAGAGGTCTAGGTCGAGGGATGATAAGGTGGTGGCAAAAAATGTAGCACGCTATGATATCTCTACCAGCAACGTTGAGTGTCATAGAGAAACTTAACATTTATAATTCTTAATATCTAATACTTTTAATCATTTGAATACTTATTTATATTTTATTCATTGAACAATAAAATTTCTAAATAATCGGAAGCATCTAAATAGTCTCAATTATATCTCATAAATAATTACATAGTCACTAAGAAAATCAAAGTACATAACCATAATTTGACTGTTTACATACCTCACATGAAGACTCACAAACACTACTAAATAGTAAACATAAATATTGAATAACGAGTTTAATTTGCTTCAACTTTTTCCTTGCATTTTTCTGTAACAACAACCAGTATAAAACTAATGAGCTATAAAGTTCATAAAGTTATGCAATTTAAATAAGAATTTATATGCAAGATTATAAGGAAAAATAATAATTGAAATCATAATTGCATCAACTCACAAATATTTGCAAAACAACATAAAAATTATATTTATGATCATCTTTTATTTTATTTGAAGCGTATATGGAATATCATAATTAGTCTTCTAAAGGTCTGACTATCATGCTTCATATAGTTAGTTTTCATAAAAATGTTCAATAGAGCCCAAGTAAAACTGATATTTTCGTCATTGAATTACATAGAGGTCCTTTTTGTCTCTTTTGGGGTCCTTTTTGCCGCACTTGTTATATA
>NW_021482293.1:0-540 GCF_001605985.2 Dendrobium catenatum | reverse complement strand
GTATCCGTATCGCCGTATCCGTATCGGTGCAACATAGTTGTAAGCCCATTATCACATAAAACTCATTACTCACATATTTTATACTTTGCAATAAAGTAGTTTTCAAAGCTAAAAATGGATTCCATGGGTTACATAAAATAGGCCAATCAATTGTTATGTCTATAAAGATTTGTCCAAAATTTCAAAGTAGTTTATTGTGTGTTTCATTGTAATCAAATATTTAACATAGTTCAAGTGATCTAAATCTACTTTCAAGTTCATTGCATATACTTCCGCATAAGAAATTCATGTAAGTATTTTATGATCATGTCAATTGCCACTTGATGTATAGTTAATATTATGCTTCTTGTATGTTGATTTCGATCAACTTCATAGATGTGGATTCCAGCATCCAATCTATGGATGATTCATCATCTGAGTAGAGAGAAGTCAATAAAAACCACAACATAAAATTTGATTATGTACAATATATAGCCATTTCTATCACAAAATTATTCATAAATAACAACTTATGGCTAAGTTTTGGGTCTCAAAATTGAT
>NW_021482292.1:0-291 GCF_001605985.2 Dendrobium catenatum | reverse complement strand
GTGATTAAAAATAAAAAACTCTAAAACAGATAGAAAAAATTCTCCCAAGTGTGTGTGTGTGCAATGTTACTTAGCATCAGGAATCATATAGTTTATAATAGACTAAAGAAAGGGAAAAGTTTTACAAACTGACTTAGACCTAGTCTACCCTAATCTTGAACTGGTTCAAATTGCAGTTTGATCTTATGGACCTAAAATGTTAGAAGGTAAGGCAGTCGTAGAGAAATAGAAGTGTTTGTTATCATCAAAATCATATTACCTGGAAAATAGATTCGCAACAGATTCCCTCTA
>NW_021482291.1:0-2501 GCF_001605985.2 Dendrobium catenatum | reverse complement strand
CCCTGCAATTGCAATGCCTGATATTCTTGTGACATTGCTGTTCTCCAGTGTTTGTGCTTGATGGCTTGAGCATATGTGGTTGGTTCATCGTCTGTTAATTTGTGTAGGAGATCAAATATCCGTTTTGGTTTCTGATGTCCTGTTTGAGATCTGGTTCTCATTGAATGTGTCGGAACCGTGGATCTGGTAGTGTGGGGCATTGGTCCAGGCAATGAGATGGGTGAGTTTGTGGAAGATTGACTGGGTTGTCTGGAAACGTTTGAGATCGTATGAGTAGAGGTGATAGGAGACGATATAGCCGGAGTTAAGCAATTTCGTTTTGAGAAAGCATTTGGAACCAATAGCATGGGAGGAATATTGTTGTTTTGAGAAGTGGAGGTAGTTGAGGCAGTGCCCGTGTTGAATTCTTTGAATGGGAAAATTGTTTCATTGAAGATAACATGTCTAGATACATAAACTCTGTTTGTTTTAGGATCTAAACATCTGTATCCCTTTTGTGCTTGAGCATATCCAATGAATACACATTGTAAAGATAAGGGTGACAATTTGGATTTGATGTATGGTTTCATCCATGGATAACATAGGCATCCAAAAGTTTTTAAGTGTGTATATGTGGGGTTTTTGTTATAGAGTTTTTCAAAAGGTGTTTTGCCAAGAAGAGTTGATGTTGGTAGTCGATTGATGAGGTATGTAGCAGTACACAAAGCTTCCGTCCATAGATTGGATGGAACGTTAGAATGAATGATCAAGCTTCGGACAGTTTCTATCAGATGGCGATGTTTTCTTTCCGCCACACCATTTTGAGACGGTGTGTAAGGACAAGTAAACTGATGATTGATACCGTGGTGAGTGCAATAGTTTTTGAAGTTGGTATTCAGATATTCTCCACCACCATCTGTTCGGATGGTTTGTATTTCTTTATTGAACTGGCATTTAATGTTTTTATGAAAGTTTATGAAGATGTATGTTACTTCAGACTTTTGGCGTAACGGAAAAGTCCAGCAATATTTGGTGTGATCATCAATAAAAGATACATAATATCTATAGCCTTGCATAGACATAGATGGAGATGGTCCCCAAAGATCTGAATGGATTAGTTGGAATGGTACAGAAGTAGTAGAATTTGAATTTGTAAATGGTAAACGCCTGCTTTTGGCTAAACAGCAGGTATTACATTTATGAGAAATCGAAGTACGTATATCAGGATGTGTCCTGATTAGCGACTGTAAGGTGGAGATAGCTGGATGCCCAAGGCGATTGTGCCACAGGTCTTGAATTATTTGTGTTGAAATTAAAGCAAGATGTGGAGTTGTAGCTGCTGGGTTGAGTTTGTAAAGGCCATTATGGCATGGCCCTTGAAGCAGCAGATTGTGAGTCTTCGAATCCTTGATTTGATAACCATTTGAGGAGAATGAGATGATGCAATCATTATCAGTTGCTAACTGATGAACGGAAAGGAGATTGAAAGACAAATTCGGAACATGAAGAATTTTGTCTAAAATGAGTTTACCTGATGGTGTGGGAAGCAAACCACGACCAGTATTTTGAATTTGTAGTTGATGTCCGTTGCCCACTACCACTTGAGATGATCCATTGTAAGGTTCCGAGGAGTTCAGTTGAGATGCGTCTGATGTTAAATGAGTTGAGGCCCCGCTATCAAGAAACCAATCAGATTGAGATACAGAGTCTTGTGTGGTAAGTAGTGCACTTTGTGATCCTGTATCTGTGTATGAGGGATCATTTCTGTACCAACATCTGATCGCAGAATGGCCATTTCGGCCACATATCTGACAGACGATATTTCTATTCGTGTTTCTATCGGCACGTTCTCCTCTTCCTGATATCTGTGTCGCACGACGTCCTCTGTTTCCACGAGGATTGTTTTGTCTTCCTCGACCTCTGCCTCTTGATGCAGTGAGAGCCATTGAATTGTCTGTTATATTCAGATTCTGAAGGTCTCTTGTTGCTTCAGTTGCAAGAATTTGCTCCTCACTACAGAGTAGACTGTAAAGATCGTCAAGACTCAGCGGTTGTAAGTTGGTTCTGATCGCCGTTTTAAACGACTGATAGGATGCTGGAAGTCCATTAAGTGTGTAGAGGATTACATCTTCTGGGTCGATGCTGCTACCAGCTGCTGTGATCGCATCGATCTTGGATTTCACTTCCAGAAGATACTGAGTCATCGTTTTATTGCCTTTTGAAAGAAAGTGCAATTCATTCTTTAACTGGATGATCCGAGATCGATTGGTTGCTTGCAGTCGATGCGATAGCGTCGTCCATATGTCATAACAGGAATCAAGCGTCAGTACATATGGAAGGACCGACTGTGAAATCACTGAGTATAATGCGGCTGAGAGGTTCTGATCAATAAGGATCCAGTTATCGCGTGACATAACGCCTCCCGTTGCCGATGAACCTTCCGATCCAGACGTCTGCATTGGACATGGAAGAGATCCATCAAGAAATCCTTTGAAGCCGTTTGCAGTGAAGATCTTCTCGAC
>NW_021482290.1:0-600 GCF_001605985.2 Dendrobium catenatum | reverse complement strand
TGGGCGTCCACCTAAGGGAAATCCTATTGGATGACGTGTATGCTAGGTTACGGAAACCTAGAAGCTAGATATTGATTCTGGGGAAATCAACCTCAAATAATGAGGTCAACAAATGGACCCCCAATAGGCATGACGAACTTGCCAAAGTTTATCGTACGTATTGGCGTTGACCGAAATGATCAACTAGTTCCAGAGTTGAAATTGAAAGTCTGGATATATGAATTGAAAGAATTTTGGGTTTTGATTGAAAATTAGGATGAATGTTGATAGAGCTTCGAGTTGATTCAGTGACTTTGAAGTTGATGTCGGCATTGATGCTTTAGTGATTTGAATGTAGTTTGGCATGAATAGAGATTTTGAATGTGATTTTTATTTGAATATGATTTTGATAAGACTAGAGTCTTCTTTCTAGTCCAAGAGAAAGGATGGCACCAAGTGGGCACTTACACCTAACTCAACAAACTAGAGGGTATATTCTAAGAAAAGATAGCAACCTATGGAATAGATTATATCTAATCTCGAATGGTTTAAATTTTAAGTTTTACACTAGGATGGTGCCACGAGGGGCATTCTCCAACCCTAGCGGATGATCGTGAGGAA
>NW_021482289.1:0-467 GCF_001605985.2 Dendrobium catenatum | reverse complement strand
GTATGTGTAAATGAGATTTTAGAGCTTTTTTGGGACGGCTGCAGTGTTTTATAGAGATGATTGTAAAGTTATAGTAGAAAAAAATATTTTTAATTGATGTAAAAAATAACTTCTTAGTATAAAAAATATATTAAAAGCGAGGAAAAGCAGTAGCCAAACTTAAATTGTGTTTGTGATCTGAAAAGCAAAGCAGTAAAAAAGCTATTCCAAATGAAGCCTTATTTGCATACAAAATTACAAAGAGATCAAGGCTTCGTTGGGACAGCTTTTTTATTGCTTCTTGAAGCAACTTTTTAGCATAAAAATTAAATTTTTTGTACCAAAAAGCTGCTTCAAGAAGTAATAAAAAGCAGTCATAAACGAAGCCTAATGCTCCTTTTGGGATGACTTTCTTTTTGCTTCTTAAAGTAAGTTTCTATAGATTGCTTCTTAAAAAGCAACTTTTCAGTACACAAAATATTGAAAGC
>NW_021482288.1:0-275 GCF_001605985.2 Dendrobium catenatum | reverse complement strand
AATTTTATATATAAAAAAATATGAACAACACATAAAAAACAGACAGAAAAGTAAAAAATAATAAATACGAAGAAATGTCAAACAATGCAAACAACAAAAATACAAAAAATACAAAGAAATGTCAAAAAATAAAAAATACTAACAAATGTCAAACAATGCAAACAACAAAAATACGAAAAATACGAACAAATGTCAAAAAATATTTCTCCCCCTTTTTTGACAAAAACCAAAAGAGAATAAGAAACGAACAAAGATAGAAATGTAAGAAGTCATAT
>NW_021482287.1:0-302 GCF_001605985.2 Dendrobium catenatum | reverse complement strand
AATATTAATTATAATTTATTATAACGATTATAATTAATTAGAATAATTATAACTAATATAATTAATATAAATTTTAATTAAAACCCTTAATATCTCTCCCCTCCTCTCTCTGCTTACGGGATTCAGCCAATGAAGCGTGAAAGGGAGAAGTTACCTTCACGGCAAGAGCTCCCGTGGTTACTTCGATCAAAATGTCGCAACTTCCACTCCGACAAGAAGGGAGAGCGTCGAAGGAGGAGGCAAGGGAGTCGGAGTTGGTGTCGGGTTAGGGCAGAGGGAGAGATCGGGATTGGCTTCGAACT
>NW_021482286.1:0-308 GCF_001605985.2 Dendrobium catenatum | reverse complement strand
CTATTCTAACATGGTTCAAGCTAAGCTAACAACTATTGATCGTTATGATGAATCTTCTGATCCCTATAAACAAATTTATCATTATAGAATAATTATGCACATACAACGAGCTTTCGATGCATTTCTTTATCAAAATTTTTCTATCACCCTCAAGAGTCAAGCCCGCAACAATTATTATCATTATTATATTTAGGAAGAATTTATTTAAAAAATAGCATGTACATTACATGAGTACGTTATATATATTATTTTAATATATTAATTGAGATTTTAGACTATTAACTGAATTTTTTTTAATATGAAAACTA
>NW_021482285.1:0-319 GCF_001605985.2 Dendrobium catenatum | reverse complement strand
ACTTTATTTGTGGTGATTTTGGTTGGAGTTTTATCTTAGGTTTTAAAATTTTTCAATTCACCTCTCTCTTGGTTAGCTTAGGCCAGTTGTATAGGACTTAACATCTCTAACGAAGTTTCAAGACAACTCTCCCATCAAACTCATCTCAAACTCTCTACTCATTGTTTAGAAAACTCATCAAACAATTTCTTATTAGAAGATCCATAGAGTATATCATCCACATAAATCTGAACAATCAGTAATCATCTCCAACTCTTGTAAGAAAAAGGGTGGTGTCTATGTTCCCCTTGAAAAACTCCCTCTCTAGTAAGAATGTGCT
>NW_021482284.1:0-273 GCF_001605985.2 Dendrobium catenatum | reverse complement strand
AACCTTTCGATGTAAAATAATTAGCCAAATCTTTCTAACAAGAAATTAAATATAAAACTTGTAACATTTTCTAACAACCTCTATTCTAAAACTTCACAAAAGAAACATTCCAAAGATTGTATTTAGACAATTTCTAAACGAACTAGCTTATCATGCAAAAATTCTAATGCAAGCAAAGTAGACTAAGCTCTCTTTTGTAACATTCTACTCGACATTCAATGTGCACGATTTGAAGTAAAAAAAACAACATGATCCTTTTAAGACTTGCCCCCA
>NW_021482283.1:0-289 GCF_001605985.2 Dendrobium catenatum | reverse complement strand
ATCTGATTGTTCTATTTTTTTTTCTTTCTATCGGTTTCCTCATCTGTTGTTCATATCAATCCATACAAACATATATCCAGAGCCAGGGATAATTACATTGCAGAAAAGAAACAGCAGCGGATACTATAATTCACAAATAATACAAGAGTCAAAGTACAGCCAAAAGAAAACATTACACTAGCCGTACAGGCTACAAAAGAAAGCCTACCAAGGCTACAAAAGAAAAAGCTACAAAACTTGGCAGAAAGATCGTCAAGCTGGAGGCCCTGCACCTGAAATCATTAACCAC
>NW_021482282.1:0-304 GCF_001605985.2 Dendrobium catenatum | reverse complement strand
ATATATAAGGACCTATATTTAATTTACTTCTAAAAATAAATACTATTCACCAAAAAAAGCTCTTAGTGTAAAATAAAAATTTCCATGACAAGCATTTAACCAAGCTTTCAAATTTGGAAATTACAAGAGAGAGAGAGAGAGAGCTTTCGAATATGGAAATTAGAGGGAGAGAGAGAGCTTTCGAATATGGAAATTCCAGGGAGAGAGAGAGAGAGAGATTTCGAATATGGAAATTACAGGGAGAGAGAGAGAGAGAGAGAAACCCAACAATTATTTCATTCAGAGGTAATATCTAGGAATAATT
>NW_021482281.1:0-238 GCF_001605985.2 Dendrobium catenatum | reverse complement strand
GAGAGAAAGAGAGAGAGAGAGAGAGAGAGAAAGAGAGAGAGGAACTTGTGAGGGAAAGTTTGTGAGAGGGTTCACAAAGGTTGCTCCAAGCAAGGTTCCAATTCATCATCTCCATTCTTCATCCTTCATCCTTGTGAGGTTCTTGGGAAGTATACTTTAGCAAAAGGTTTAGCTTCTCTGCTCGCTTCAGGAGGAAGCAAAAGGAGTAGGTTCTCTGCCGCACTGGGGTTGGTCAAAA
>NW_021482280.1:0-264 GCF_001605985.2 Dendrobium catenatum | reverse complement strand
GAAAGAAGATTTAGTTAAAGTTAAGCATTTTATTAAAAATTTGTTGTTACATTCCTGGAGGTTGGGGTCTTGTGATCCATGATCTTCCCCAAATCCTAAATCTAAATTGAGCACCACATAGTTGTAGTCAAAACCTAACTAGTGCGATGCAAAATTTGGGCTTACCCTGGCCTGGATTGGGGAGCCAACTAACTACCAAGTCAATTTTAAATACATGAGTCCGATCATTTTTATAAAAGAATGGTAGGGACATTTTTGTTAAAG
>NW_021482279.1:0-374 GCF_001605985.2 Dendrobium catenatum | reverse complement strand
TATTAACTTGAGAAATTTATTTTAGATCTTTAGTTTCACATTAACAGTACAATTTATGTTAGTATTGTTCATATAATTTGTTTGGATTTGAATGAGCAAAGAAATCACATGGATGATGATGTCATGTAAGTGAGCTTAATTGGAGCAAATAAAATCTAACTATTATAAATGATATATCACAAAATATTGTTTTGATTGGGCACAAATCTCGAGGCATATTCATGTAAGAAACTTTCAAAATTACAAAGGAATTATCCAAGCTATGATTTCAACAAACTTATAGTCGAATTGAACATCTCGATGAGATGAACCCAACAACACCAAAATCAGTCTAATATTGTCACGACCCGACCCGACGGAGACGGATCCCGCCC
>NW_021482278.1:0-240 GCF_001605985.2 Dendrobium catenatum | reverse complement strand
ACAAAAACCACCTGACAAGTCAACAAAGACAAATCAGGAAATTCTCCATCATTATCCGCATCACAAAACGTACGATGAATGAAATCAGTATCTCAATCATCTATTGATACATCCAAGAGATCTATGAAAAAAGAAAATCTTAGTGTGACATCCAAGCAAATTTTTGGAGATCCACTAAATGAAAATTTTAGTGTGACATCCAAACAAATTTTGGAGATCCACTAAATGAAATCCCTAGTG
>NW_021482277.1:0-279 GCF_001605985.2 Dendrobium catenatum | reverse complement strand
AGCGCAATGATGTGGCCCCAACCCATCATTGCCCAAAAACGACGCAAAACCATCTGACTGAACCAACCTCCACAATAAGCCAAAAACCATAGAAAACAGAAACAAAAGACTAACGGTGACGGCGGCCCCGACCACGACCGCGGGCCCTGCCCCGAAAAGCAACCACAGAAACAGGCCTAACATTAATAAGATTAAAGTTAAACCCAGGATCTGAACCACCACAGATTTCCGGCGACGGCATAAATTCATCATCAGAATCAGAAACCAATTCCCCCTCAG
>NW_021482276.1:0-316 GCF_001605985.2 Dendrobium catenatum | reverse complement strand
AGGAAAGGATGCCTAAGTGTGGGGACTCACACCTAAACTTAGAGGATCGAAAGATCATATGAAAAGGAAGCCTAAGTGTGGGGACTCACACCTGATCATAGAGGATCGATTTAAGATTTAAAATTTACTGAAGAGAAGATGCCACTAGGGATGCTTATACTTCTCCTCGGGACGAAGATTAGGACGCCACTAGGGATGCTTACTCCTAACTTCAAAAATGTCAATAGGATGTCGTAGGAGGACTTATACCTAAAGACATATTTAAGATTTAAAATTTAATGAAGAGAAGATGTCGCTAGGGATATTTATACTTCTC
>NW_021482275.1:0-200 GCF_001605985.2 Dendrobium catenatum | reverse complement strand
GTAAAGGTCATTCAATCTCTGGCCAAGGTTAGTAAAAATTACTTAAATTTTATTCACACAAAATATTATCATTGTATTTCATAATAGTAATAGGAACCTGCAATTAATAAACCACATATAATTATTCAAGTAATGTGCACACAATAAACAATCAATTTCTATTTAAAAAATTATATATTAAACATAATATTTTTCTTTCT
>NW_021482274.1:0-240 GCF_001605985.2 Dendrobium catenatum | reverse complement strand
ATATTTGGGCGTGTTGGATCCGACCTTTTATACCCATCCAAACCTTAAGCTTCAGACTGTTGGAAGACTTTAAGCTTCTTCAGCTCAATTTGTTGAAGTACATAATCACAAAAGTCTCTTTCTTGACTTTTAAAATCTTGGTACACTCGAAGGAATGAAGTCACGAACTTTTAGAAAAATCACCCACATACACTTTGAAAAATATTTCATTATATTCTTTAGCATGAAAGAATATATGTA
>NW_021482273.1:0-760 GCF_001605985.2 Dendrobium catenatum | reverse complement strand
CATTATTCTTTTTAATAGCAGCGTCAACGTTAATTTTTATCCATCCGGGGGGAGGGGGATGCCAATGAAACGACAGCAATTGCTGGTTAGCATTCCAGTATCCCGGCTGAAAATTAACAAAGTTGCTCCTTAAAGCAAACGAAATTGCATTAGCAGCTATATATGTCTCCGAATCTTCATTTCCACCATGTATTAATTTGCATCTGCTCTTCCAAACCGTTGTATAGAAAATATTAGCCAATAAAGCATTCCTTCCTTTCAGCTTCTGAAGTTCCTCTAAACAACCCTCCAGGTTATCAAAAACAGGAACATTAAACCCCCATTTATTCAAAATCAAGGTAGTTTTTCTGAGTTTGAAGCAGCTACTCACAATGTGGCTCACATTCTCCTCCTCCTCACATCCTCTTGGACAATCAAATAAGTTACCCAATCTTCTTCTCAGAAGAAAAGAAAAAGTAGGTAAAGAATTATTACAAATTCTCCACCAAAATAGATCAATAGCTGGTTTAAGTTTTATCTTCCTCATCCAACTCCAATGATTACTAATCTCCTCATGTTTCATACTAGCTGATGAAGCCAATGCAGTGATAGATTTACCAGAAAATTTCTGTAAAAGTTCCATCTGATCAACATGACTTCTGATTTCAATTGGAATATTAGAAATGATTTCAATCAGCAGATTCCCAAAGGTTCCTTTCAGTTTGTCAAAGTTCCACTGGCCACTAGAAATGAAAGTGCTAAGAGATAGGTCTACATAATC
>NW_021482272.1:0-223 GCF_001605985.2 Dendrobium catenatum | reverse complement strand
GTCCCTGTGTATGGCATAAATTCTGAAGAGCTTTCTGGAAGATCCCACTCTGAAAGGACTGCTGCCAGAAGTGTTACTCAAAGAAGAGTTTCTGTATTTGAAAGATTATCCCAGCCTGAGGCCCTTACTGCAAAGAGGGTTGTTATTGGAAGAAAAATTCCTGTGGTGACTGCCAACACCATTACTCTGCCCAGAGAGCCTGTTGCACCTGGGAGGTATGAAA
>NW_021482271.1:0-226 GCF_001605985.2 Dendrobium catenatum | reverse complement strand
CGGGATCTCTGCAGGAATCGCGGAGATAGACGCGAACGACGCCGAATCTACAGTTCCTAGGCGGGATTTCGGGAAGGATTTGCGGCAGAATCCTGGGATCCGTCGGGCAAGGTATAACTGTGATGCTTCTTTTTTTTTTTTGGTTTTTACATGAAGGTTAACAAATGCCCCCCAACAAATGTGATATGCGTCTGGAGCGAATCACGTTTGTTGTAAGCTGTTTAAC
>NW_021482270.1:0-203 GCF_001605985.2 Dendrobium catenatum | reverse complement strand
GGCCTCCATCCTACTGGTAGACCCCCGGTACCCCCACATAAACCTGTAAGATTGGCCTCAGTGATTGTCAAACCAAAGGGGGTTGAAGTCCAGAAGTCTGTGGACCTTAAAGGAAAAAGACCTAAATCTCCTGAAAGGAAATATGTGCCAAAGAGAACTAAGTTGGAGAATCTGCCACCACCTCCTAGAACTTCTAAGTTCAT
>NW_021482269.1:0-256 GCF_001605985.2 Dendrobium catenatum | reverse complement strand
GTTGTGATTTGTTTTGTGTTTTCGTAGTCAACTTTTCGACATGATTTTGATTTGACGCAACTTTCACCGCACAACTTTTAGTATGTTATAGATATGATTATTGCACACGATTTGACTGTATTTTACGAAGATTTTACCGATCGGAATTGATTATACGCGATTTTAATCGAATAGAAAATTATCAGGACTTGATTTGATTTGGATTCTATAGAATAATACTCTTGTATTGATGTTATGGACCTTCGTCTGTAATTTG
>NW_021482268.1:0-258 GCF_001605985.2 Dendrobium catenatum | reverse complement strand
AAGTTTATGCAAATAAAAAATGAAAAATAAGGAAAAATAGGGATGGTTAGAAGCACATTTAATAATTAATAATGAAATAACTTAAATTTACTAAAAATAAAAATGTACCTTTCTTCGGGCTTGGACACCGATTCTGTTGATTTTGCTTCTGAAATCCTTTCACTTTCAACAATTTATTTTATATTTTTCTAACATTCACTTACACTCTTCCAAACTTATACAATTTCATAAAACAAATATTTTACCTCTTACACTTGC
>NW_021482267.1:0-620 GCF_001605985.2 Dendrobium catenatum | reverse complement strand
CGAGCCGTTAATCACACGATCAATGGTCTGAATCACGCATGACATTCGGTTTGCGTAAACTGAAACCCTAAACAATGATTCATTATTTTCTCTCGCTTGGGTGCATGGAATAAAATGAAATTTTAAACTATAATCTACAAGTGAAGAGCATTCATGGGGATATATTATTTTGATCTAAAATGAAATAAAAAAAAGCTATTTCAATCTAAGTGTTCTAGACTAGGGTTTGAGTTTTTACCAAAAATACCCAAGGGATTTGGGAGATTTCTGGCGTGTTGCACTTTTAGCTGTCCATGTTCCTAATTATAGAAGAAATTGGGTTTTGAAACGCGATTGATCAGTTGGAAGAAGTCTTGGAACATTTAGACCTTCGGTTCGCCGAAGAGTTCACCGCCGACGGGGGTTTTATGGTAGATTTGATTGGGGAAGGTTGAAGGGAGTCTCATATGAAAGGTTTGGGCTAAGAGAGACTAGAGAGAGAGATTGGAAAAATAACCCTTAATATGCCCTAATTTTCACTATTTAAATGCATGGATCTAAAAGGGACGGCCAAGATTCAATCCATAGGTGATTGGGAGGGAAATTTAATTGATTCCACGGGATTTTGAATTTTAGACCAT
>NW_021482266.1:0-207 GCF_001605985.2 Dendrobium catenatum | reverse complement strand
CACTGTTTGACAATATTCCTTTTAATTTTTGGAAAATACGCATGTCTACTTTCTTACAGTCACTTGATTATCGAATGTGGATGCTAGTCTAGGATGGCTACACAAAACTAACTAGATTAGTTGATGGAGTTATGGTAGAAATACCTTTTGCAGATTGGACTATAGAAGAATGTGACTTAGCACAATTAAATGTCAAATGTCTAAATA
>NW_021482265.1:0-478 GCF_001605985.2 Dendrobium catenatum | reverse complement strand
TAACTTACTTGGCTTACTCATTGCTTACGAGCAAGGGTTGATGGAAAGAAATCTTAAACATGTTATGAAGTTGCCTTCACCACAAGGCAATTCAAAGAAATCTTGATGAAGGTGAGAAGGAAAAGGAGAAAATAATTGCACTATAGGCGCACAAATCAGAATCTAAAACTTCCGGGTTTGAAAGCGATGAAGTTGCCTTCATCACAAGGCAATTCAAAAGCTTTCTAAGGAAGAAACAAAAGCATCATCAAAATTGGAAAAATGGTAAGGATCATAAACATGTTAAAGGATCTTTTGATGTTGTTTATTTTGAATGCAGGAAGCCTGGACATGTGATAACTGATTTCCCTACACTTAAAGATCACTCAAGCAAAGGAAAGGGTGAGGATAAACCTAAGCCAAGGAAGGAAAAGATGAGAGTACAAAAAGCATTTTGGGCGAATTCGGCATCGGATTCATCAAAGACAGAACCAGAAGA
>NW_021482264.1:0-221 GCF_001605985.2 Dendrobium catenatum | reverse complement strand
TGCAAATCTACATACAAAATTATGGCAAAGGTTTTGTTGAATAGATTACTTCTTATTATTCCTAAAATCATATCTAAGGAACAAGTAGCTTTTATTAGAGGAAGGTCTATCTCAGATCATATTTTATTGGCTCATGAAGTATTCAATAAAATTAGAATTTTGAAGGCTAATAAAAGGTTTCTAGCTATCAAGGTTGATATGGAGCAAGTATACGATAGTAT
>NW_021482263.1:0-345 GCF_001605985.2 Dendrobium catenatum | reverse complement strand
GTTATTAGCTTATGTGGCATTTAGAGTCGTATTTTTTTATTTAGTTGCTTATGTGTTTTCTTTCCCATAGTACCCCTCATATGGGAGTTGTCGTATGTAAGCCCAAAGGGCGTTTGTGTCTTTTATTTCGAGTCATGTTGTAGGAGGCTATTTAAAGCCCCATTTTATTCTATTATGGTGAATGAATGATTGATTATGAATTTTCTTCTTACATGAGTTCTGGTGAGAGCTTGAGTGTTTGATGGAGAGAGATCCCTAGGAGAGAGAAATTTGCGCACCACCCACCAACTTTAGAGACGGCCGGGTTCGTGGTTTAATTCTCTATCTTCTTCCTTCATCATCATC
>NW_021482262.1:0-882 GCF_001605985.2 Dendrobium catenatum | reverse complement strand
CGGATTCTAAACCTAGTAATGACGCAAGTAGTTTTGCGTGGGATATTCTCAATCTTCAAGTCTTCAGTCTTGTTCTTCTTTGGGCTCCTTTCCTTCAAGCTCCTTGGGTTCTTTGTACTGGACTACCCAAATGGATAAGAGGGCACTTCCTTTAAGGGGAAGGCCACTCTTTCCCCTTTGGGTAGGGAAGAGGTGTGGCCCAAATTTGGATCTCCAAATAGAAAAGGTCTACTCCCCTTAGGGGCATCCTTTTCTCTTTGGAGTCCAAGCTTTGGACCTATATATCCCAACTACAAGCTAACTTTCACAACACTTAATAATTACACAAATTATATTTTCTTGAAAATAAAATCTAGACTCACCTGCAGGGTTATCCTAAGCAGTTAATAAATAAAGAGCAGTTATTCTCAAGCAGTTATATATGTACATAAAAGAAAGTAAACACACTGGACACGCTCTTTTAATTTGGGGGCTTTAGCAGATGAAGCACCTGTGCAAGCATTTATAACAATTGATATATTTTTTTTATTTAGCCCCCTTTTTTTTGCCCTGCATGAGCATAGTCACCTGCAGAAAACTGTGTGAACATCCATATCGTTCCTATCCTAAGGGTAATCTAGTCACCAAACACATCAGCCATCCACATAGTGCAGAAAAGTAAGCAGATATAGAAAAGCAATTTCATCTACAACATGCAGTAAAAATTATGAAAAATCTGGCACACAGCAGTAAAGTAAATAACAGCCTAACCTAGATCTAGAGTTGGTTGTCCTAGCACATCATCTAAAGTGTGTGTAGAAGGTCGTGTGGCAGGGGTAGATCCTGAGGAGGGTGATTAGTTACATTTGTCTAAAAGTCTGGGTTTGTTAAGGCTAAAAAGGG
>NW_021482261.1:0-274 GCF_001605985.2 Dendrobium catenatum | reverse complement strand
AATTGAGATTAGATTTAATTATTTTTCTCAAATATTTGATTTGAATTTATTTTTTTAAAGAATTTGATAGATTTAAATTTAAATCCAAGTTCATTTTAGCTTATCATATAAATTTATTTCTCGGCATCACTCTCTAGAAGCTCTCTCATAATATCTAAATTTTTCATCTAATATTAAAAAAATGCCCAAATTTTCTTTTATATCTCTTAAATATCTCTTGACATTTACTATACATTACATGCAGATTATGGCTTCATTTGAGACGGCTTTTTTA
>NW_021482260.1:0-259 GCF_001605985.2 Dendrobium catenatum | reverse complement strand
TCTCTCGCTCTCTCTCTCTCCCTCTCAATCTCTCTCTTTCAATCTCTCTCTCCTCTCTCTCGCTCTCTCTTCTTGCTCCCTCTCTCTTCTTACTCTCTCTCTCTTTTTCTATCTCCATCTCTCTCTCTCGCTCTCCCTAGCCCTCTTATTCTCTCTTGCTCTTTCTCTCTCTCTATCTCTCTCTCCCTCTCTCCCTCAATCTCTTACTCTCCCTCTCTCTTCCTCTCTCTCTCTCTCTCCCTCTCTCTCTCCCTCTCTC
>NW_021482259.1:0-390 GCF_001605985.2 Dendrobium catenatum | reverse complement strand
GGACAGTCTACAAGCTCATCAATCCAGAAATTTTGAGGATCTAGCGGTATAATCTCTTAAAACCTTAGACCTAGTTCACTTTAGATGGGCTTAATTAGCTTTATATGTAGAGTGTTTTAGGCAAAAAAAATCTTTCCCCATTGTTTCGGTTCATGTCTTCTTCTTGAGCCTAAAGTTTCAAGTTATTTCATCCACCCGATCGAGAGAACGAACCAAAAACGGATCCTAGGGCGTCTTTCGTAGTTTGATACGGATGTACGTTTTCTGGACCGTTGATCACATGATCAACAATCCAGATCTGCCCGCTCCGCGTTTTGGTTCGCCCGTGTATTCTAGTTAACATTAGATCGATTGTCTGACGAAATCAAGGCCGTCTGCTCGGAGTTGCGG
>NW_021482258.1:0-2140 GCF_001605985.2 Dendrobium catenatum | reverse complement strand
AATATAACTATTGTCTGAAATAAAATTTTACCATATATGATGTATCAATACTCTTGGAGCGTATAACTAAGTGGGCCATTTCAAAAAATCTAACTGGTAGCACTAGTATAGTATTATGGCCATGAATAATCTTTTAGGTAAATTCGAATATAAAATTTGACAAATCAACCATAGGAATCTTAACTGATAGGAAGTGAAGTGTATATGCATGTTCATTGCTTAATAATTTTTCCATTTGGCATGCATGACGCTTGCTAATTATCTTAGCAAAATCTCTTTTTAATGAAGAATAATAATTCCTAGCAAATGTATGATTTTATTCCGACCAATGTGATCTATCATGCTACCGTCATGCATTCCCCAGCTAATATGATCATGAAGACAAGTCCTAGAAATGTTGTCTGCTACCTTTATAAGGATAAATCAAGTGATTGTCAAGCTATATTACGTACTAACCTTTCATTCTATCAAAATTAAGCACATTAAGAGGAGAAATTATTACTTGCGGACTCCGGACGGGGAGAACCATTTGGATTTACTGCGTATTTACTAAGTATTTGCTACGTATTTGCAAATACTCAGCAAAATATTAAGTTGTGAGTATTACTGAGTATTTTTTGAGTATTTGTTGAGTATTTTTTGAGTGTTCGCAGAGTATTTTGTGAGTATTTGCTGATTTACTGTGTATTGAGAAATACTCAGCAATTACATAGCAATCCGGACGGTTCTTCACGTCCGGACTCCACAGAATAATTTCTCCATTAAGAGACCTAGGATGGTGCACAACTAATTTCTTTTGAAAAGGCGTATATTTGAAGCAAAAGTATATTTCTAAAGGTATTCAGTTCACTTGTCATGCCAATTACTCGCCTTCTTGTGATTATTTTTGTATATTAAGGCCTAGTGCATATTATTGATAATGGATTGCTTTGATAGAAAATAAGGTCGCCAACATCTAACGCTTAAATGAGAGTATTAAATTCATTTTCATGCGTAGATATTTTTGTTGAAGTAAATCACATAGAGGCATCACAAGATATCTTAAAAACTTTCCCAAAATTAGGGAGTTTCAAAACTAGCCATGCAATCAATAATTTTGAAATGTTTATTTTTTTATAAAGTTCTTTTATGCTGAATTTCAATGTTCTCCTGAATTGAATATTTTCTTTTATTCTGCTCATTCTTTTACCACCCTTTTTGCTTTTTAAGCTTTTTTCCATTAAGTGTACTTTTAACTCATCCATGCAGTGGAACGATGCTAGCATTCTATGCGTATAGGCTAATAGTCGGTGAAAGCACAGAAGGTTCAAGTTTGGATGAAAGCCCAGAAAAATAACAAGAAGCTAAATGAGGTCTGAATCTCTTGTTTTGTTTTACAAATCTCTGCTCCTATTTCTACTTATACAAAATGATTTAGGAGATGGTTGATGGGAATCATTTGATCGATTTTCTAATCTTCTGAAGGATTGCTCCTGAGTTATGGATATATACTGCATTTGGCGGTTGGAAGAAATCAAAATGGTGCTGTATTAGTTCATAATATATTTTGATATTTTAGATTTTTTTTGTTCTGTTTCTGTCAGTTCATGCTATATATGCTTGTAGATTCAGAAATTCTTGAGAAATTGCTCTTATGGTACAGTTGTTTGTTCTTACTTTGGGATCAAATTACACTAATAATTGCAGTAGAGATTTTAGTAAGAAGTTCTAAGTGCCTTCATGTTTGAGCTCATGTTGTGTTATTAAATCTTTATCCTTATTTGTAGGAGAAAGCGATGAACATATAGAATTCCGTTGTCCTGGCTAAAAATTGTTTACTAGGGAAAGGGTATCTAGGGCTGGATCACTATTTGGTTATTTTTAAAATTTTTTGTGATGAAAAATTTTTTTTTATAATAAGATTTCTTAGAGTACGGTGTTGGCAAAATTAATGTTTTTTTTTTTAATTATAATAATCAAAAGAACTTCACAATTATTTTACCAGGGATGTCAATGAATTAGCAACCTGAACTCGATCAGAAAAAAATCAAATTGGATAACCTGCAGGTCGTGTTTTAATCAAATTTGGATAACCTGTTAATTTAAAATTTTATATAATTTATTTGATAAATAGATCAAACAAATTAAATCCAAGTTCATA
>NW_021482257.1:0-234 GCF_001605985.2 Dendrobium catenatum | reverse complement strand
AAATATTAACAGCAAATAAAAAATTTCCATGATTGCATATTGAAACTTATGACCATCATGCATTTATAATTTTTATGTTTATATTTTTTTAGATGTTTTTATTATATCCTTTTACATCCAATAATCATTAGATTTAAAAAATCTGCCACTAATCATTTAACCGATTTTTTAAGAGAAATTATTATGTGCGGACACTAGACGTAAAGCTATGTCTGGACTCCAATAAAAATATGA
>NW_021482256.1:0-319 GCF_001605985.2 Dendrobium catenatum | reverse complement strand
AACCTTTCAATCTTTGATGAATCAGGTATTCAAGCATCACCTCAGGAAGTTTATCCTGGTCTTTTTCGATGACATCCTGGTGTACAGCAGCACTGTGGAGGAGCACTTGGAACATTTGAGGGTGGTATTGGAAGTGCTTCAGGAGCATCAGTTAAAAGCTAACCTGAAGAAGTGCAGTTTCGCTCAGGCAAGTGTGGAGTACTTGGGACATGTGGTATCCCAAGAATGAGTGGCAGCGGATCAAACTAAAATTGAGGCAATGCAGAAATGGCCACTGCCTAAGAACCTCAGGGAGTTGAGGGGCTTCCTAGGATTGACT
>NW_021482255.1:0-346 GCF_001605985.2 Dendrobium catenatum | reverse complement strand
AACCGTTCTATGTCGGTTAATCGTTTGGACGAAAATTCATTTGTTTGGACGAAATTTTTACAGAGGACTGATCATCCTCGACGATTATTTATTTCGTCTGGACAAAAATTTTCCAGAGGACCAATCGCCACTGACGATAATTTAATTTCGTCTTGACGAAAATTTTCCAGAGACCCGATCGTCCTGGCCGATTATTAATTTCGTCTGGACGAAAATATTCCAGAGGACCAATCGCCATTGACGATAATTTAATTTCGTATGAACGAACATTTTACAGAGAACCAATCATCCTGGACGATTGTAAATTTTGTCCTGGACGAATAGGACTTAGAAAAATTTTTAAGCA
>NW_021482254.1:0-881 GCF_001605985.2 Dendrobium catenatum | reverse complement strand
AGACAACCACTAAAAAATGTTTGAAAATTTTTCAAAATTATTTGGCATATTATCCATTAACTTATAGAAAACCTATATTTTATTTTACAAATAAAGTAATATTTCATGAGAGAATATTCTTAAAATTCCTTATAATCTTATCTTTCGACGTGTAGGTGGTTTAGTCACACAAAAAAAAAAGACCTTAGAAAATTTTTAATTAAATCTTAAAAATATTCCCTCGAAAATTTCTTTTTTTTTGGGGAAATTTAGGGGCAAAGCCCATATCATTGATAAATGAAAATTACAAGTAAGAAAATAAAACTATAGTCCTAACACTCAACAACAAAAAGAGTAGCCAAGGACTCAAAAATTATAATATAAAGAGAAACTAAAAGTAGATCAAAAACATGAAGGACTCAGGAGGCTACTCGGTGAACTCGAGCAGGGTCAAAAACTCGATGGGACTACACCAGAGTCGTGCCCCTGGTTGCCAAATTGACCGTCCAAGGGGCAGCTGCATAAGAAGCAATCATCATCGTCCTTCCAAAATAAACCACAGTCAGCATTTGGCATTCAGCAATCGAGAAAAAGTGAGGCATTTAGTTATCATTTTTGATGTGCTTCCACTTAGCAGATTTCCGCATAACAGCTTGTTTAATTCTAGAAGTAACCGTGGCTTAACAATCAAAAATGTCACCAAAGAGTCTGACGTTTCTAGCCCTCCATATAAAGTACACTGTAGCACAGCAAGCAAGAAGGTAGTAAGAGATCTGAATACCATAGAACCCTTGGTCCTTAACACTGTCAAGAGCTTGATGAAGGTTAGTGTGGGCTCCTAAAATTCAGCCCCGGCCTCCCCGCAGCGTGATTTCTTTTTATTTGAGCGAGGGAGTTTTAAC
>NW_021482253.1:0-390 GCF_001605985.2 Dendrobium catenatum | reverse complement strand
AACTAAATAAATTTATTCAAATTTTCTTAATACTTTATAGAATGATCATGACGAATCATTTAATAATAGAGTGTTCATTCAATATTTGAAGATCTTAAAATTAAATAATATTGGCCTCATTGGATTTATTTTATTGAGACACTTGATTTGATTATAAACATGTAATATTCAAAGATCGTTTATGTCACAACCCAACCTGACCAAGACAACTCCTATCATGTTGAGCTATGACAGACATATCACAAGATCTAGTTTTGGAATGTTTCATATTATCTTTCAATATTCATTATAAATAAATAACATACTACATAACTATTAAAAGTTAAAACATCCGAGTACTAAAAAAAATTCATCAACAAGATTCTTTCCTTTTATTAAAGTTTATTAATA
>NW_021482252.1:0-1262 GCF_001605985.2 Dendrobium catenatum | reverse complement strand
CATCTGGTATCAAAGCATGGTTTGCTCTAGTTTTGCACGCTAGACATCATCCTAGGAGTTGTTTTAACTAGTTTTATACGTTGTTGCACGCATGATATCATTTAAATTAGTTTAATTACATTTTATGCTTGCTGTCCACTGCATTACTGCATGCTGTTAGAGGTTGTTAAGCTTGTTTATCAATTGTTCAAGTGCTGTCCTTAACCTAGCCACTTCACTAGTTGTCTAGGTTGCTTAGTCCCTCTTTGTAGTTTGCTGTCCTTGAGTTTCCAGCATCATTTAGAGTCCCCTTAGAGTGTTTTTCCCTGCTGTAAATTGCTGTCCACTTCCTAGAAAACCTTCTTAGTACCCCATTGTGTTTAGGAATGAACCCGGAACAACTAGGGAGGACTTTAGACCTCTTGGTAGGTCAAATGAACAACATTAGCCAGCAGCTTAAGGAAAACCAGTCGGATTTAGCTAAGCTTCGTAGGAACACCACGGAGAGATTTGATGCACTTGAGCGAGCTAGAGAAAACCCGACTCCCTACACCCCATCTAGACCACCTTCTATGTATGGGGATGAGACCTACCCGGATGAGAGGCCACATCGGGCCAATCATCGAACTCCCTACCATGGACATGACCCACATCATGATCCTGATTTGGATGATAGGCATCACCGTGCCAATAATCGTGCTACCTACCACGGCCATGATCCCGATGCACCACTGATGAAGAACATTAAAGTTGATGCTCCTACCTTTGATGGCACCCTCGATCCCCAGCTCTTCCTGGACTGGTCAAAGGTATGGACAGTTTCTTTAAGTGGCATGACATATCTGAGCCCAGGAAGGTTAGTTTTGCGGCTATGAAATTAACGGGTAGGGCGAGTCAGTTTTGGGCAAACTTAGAGAGTCTCAGGGAAGATAGGAATGAGTACCCTATTGTAGATTAGTTGTCCATGAAGCGGGAACTCAAATAGAAGTACTTGCCTTCGTCGTACTTCCCCCGCCTATTGGACAGGTGGAATAGGTTGACCCAATGCAACAAACCAGTGAAGGAGTACATCGCCTCGCTTGATGACTTCTTGATTCGCTGCAAAGGGGAGACCTCTACCACCCCCACGCAGATCTTATCTATGTTTCGTACCGGATTGCGTGAGGATCTACGTAATGAGTTATTTGCCCGGAACGTCACTACACTGGAGAATGCCTACAACCTAGTGCTTGATCTAGAGGAGTCTCGTTCTCAGCACCCGAGTCGATCCCATGATTCTAGAC
>NW_021482251.1:0-294 GCF_001605985.2 Dendrobium catenatum | reverse complement strand
CTCTCTCTCTCTCCCTCACTATCTAACTCTCTCCCTCTCACTCTCTCACTTGCTCTTACTCCCTCTATCTCTCTCTCTCTCTCTCTCTCTCTCTCTCTCTCTCTCTCTCTCTCTCTCTCTCTCTCTCTCTCACTCACTCACTCACTCTCACAATCTCACGCACACAAACACACTCTCTCTCTCTCCCTCTCTCTCTCTCCCGCTCAATCCCTCTTATATATATCTCTCTCTATCTCTCTCTCTCCCTCTCCATCTAGCTCTCTCTCTCTCTCTTCACTCTCTCGCTCTCTCTCT
>NW_021482250.1:0-698 GCF_001605985.2 Dendrobium catenatum | reverse complement strand
ACTCAGAAACATTCAAATTCCTTTACATGCTCTTTAATGCTCCCCTGTAAAAGCTCCTACAACTACTTGTGGACCCTATCCTCTACAACTGCAAGTAACAATTACTGCAACCACTGATTACAAACACCTACAAACAAACATATGAGTAGTCAGTGCATCATAAATAAATTGAATTAATTCAACTACTGCAGGCAGAGTAAAGTACTGAAAAGCAAGAAAGCAAAGTACGAAAAAGCCAGTAGTGTAACAGTGCTAAAAAGACGGGTAAAAAAAAATGAACTACTGTAGTAAGGAAAAAAGACTACAAGCACAAATCAAAACAACTAAAACACTGACATTAGTGTCAAAATTCCGAAGTATTAAAATCACAAAATCAAATCAACTCAACAAACAAACAAATCAAATTTAAACCTATGGGCATTTTAGTCTACAGGACTAAGTTGTAAGACCCGCCAATGGGCTACTTCTAAGAGAAGTAGTAAGACCCGCGTATCAGGGAATTTCTAAATGAATGATCCTATTTTTAAATAATTAAACCCATAACTTGGGCAGCCTTGTTTATAGGAACTTGGTTGTAAGACCCGCTTTCCGGCAACTTTCGTAGGAAAACAATAAGCCCGATTATAGGGGAAAAGTTTTAGGTAGAAATTGACCTAACCCCTAAACCCAATTAAAACCCTCGGCCACTTCTAATGAAT
>NW_021482249.1:0-349 GCF_001605985.2 Dendrobium catenatum | reverse complement strand
TTTCTTTTGCTTTTGTTTCTTTTTCTCTTAGTTTTTGATGTATTTTATTTTTTTCCTCTCTTACTTAGTTTTTCAAAATCATCGCTAAAATGATAACATATTCCATGCCCTTGTTTTTGAAAATTTGTAGTCAATGTGTTTTTCATCTCTTAATCTCTTAGATGTTAAAAATATTTTTTGATTGTGTCTCTTTCTCTAACCTATTTTACTGGCATAGTTTTCTTTTCTAATCAAAAATCTATTTCAAATTAAATATTGTGTATGATGAAAGTTCGTTAGGGATGTTAGGCCCTATGTGAACTGGCCCAAGGTTAACAAAGAGAGAGGTGATTTGGAAAACTATAAAATC
>NW_021482248.1:0-277 GCF_001605985.2 Dendrobium catenatum | reverse complement strand
ATTCAAAATTTGTGAGAAGAGAATCACGTGCAATTAGCTGTTGAGCGCAAACCTATCCTGCAGCTCCTCACATGATCTTGACGGACCAAAGGACTGCCACGTAAATAAATACTCACCGGTTAATTGAGGGGATATCGAGTGAAATTGAGTGGAATACATGAATTTATCTCTAATATGATCAAGGTTGTAAAAATCGGATCGGACAACGAATCTTAAGAAGGAGAAGTTCATGATTCGATCGGTTCGACCGGTCGAATCAGGGTTGAACCGGATGACG
>NW_021482247.1:0-235 GCF_001605985.2 Dendrobium catenatum | reverse complement strand
CGCAATTAGCATCTAAGCAAAAGAAAAGAAAGCTACAAACAAACCCTATGTGATAGAAATTCTATCACAATCCTTCCTAATCAAGTCAACAACACTTGAAGGAAGTTCACCAAAAATAAAAGCATCCCAATAAAAGTCACCTAAGAGGGAATAATGAGAACAAACATTAACCATTCTATTACCCTCCATAGAAAAAAAAATAAAAATTTGCATTATATATATATATATATATATA
>NW_021482246.1:0-268 GCF_001605985.2 Dendrobium catenatum | reverse complement strand
GAGAGAGAGAGAGAGAGAGAGAGAGAGGATCTTGTGAGGGGAAGTTTATGAGGGGATTCATAAAGGTTAGTCCAAGTAAGGATTCGAGTCATCTTCTCTGGTCGTTATTCCTAGTTCCTTGGAGGTTCAGGAGAGGTCTACTTCAGCAATATATCGATGTTCTATGCCTGTTTCAAGAGGAAATAAAAGGAGTTAGGTTCTCTGCCTGTTTCAGGAGGAAGAAAAAGGAGTTGGGTTATCTATCTCATCGAGGTTGGTGGAAAGGAAT
>NW_021482245.1:0-272 GCF_001605985.2 Dendrobium catenatum | reverse complement strand
AAGGCAAGTACTGGGAGTGGGTCCTCGGACTCATCATTTGAATCCATGTAACATCCACCCTCTGGAATTGTAAAAATAGGTTCTTCAGCAGACTCAAACTCATCATTAGAATCATCCATATTATAAGAAACATATAGTACTGAGGAAGAGCGAGTGATAGAAGAAGAAGAACTAGGAGTAACAGTAGAACGTAAGTAAAAGGTACAGAAGACCAAAAGTACTCAGAATCATCTTTTATTTTTATTTCCTCATCAAATGAAGGGAGAACAAAG
>NW_021482244.1:0-488 GCF_001605985.2 Dendrobium catenatum | reverse complement strand
CCAAAATCCCTTTACCCAATCTTTAGTAATATGTATATTTACTTCTTTTAGTAACTTAATATATTGTTTGGATTGGATCCAAAAAAAATTTAAGTCTTCAAAATTTTGAACTTCTGTGTCCTAACTAATATGTTGCAGTTATATATTTTTATAACTCGATATGTGGCTAGACAAATCTTAAAATTTTTTTTTTTTCCAAAGTTTTCACCCTTTCTAAACCAACATATTATAGTTATATATTTTTATAGCTTAATATATTTGGTAGGATAAGGTCCAAAAGCTCAAACTTTCAAAATCAAAACTTTTTGCTTGTCCTATTAACATATTGTAGTTACATGTCCTTTATAGCTTGATATGTTTACTAAGACAGGGTCCATAATTTGATCTGTGCAAGATTGTCAAGATTAAAGTCAATTTATATTGAGAAAAGTTTGAATGTTTAAATACAAGACAAGCTTATAAAAATAATTTTGCTAGAGAAAATAGCA
>NW_021482243.1:0-247 GCF_001605985.2 Dendrobium catenatum | reverse complement strand
GTTAGAGGTGGTAATATGTTTTTGAAGCTTGATATTGCGAAGGGTGATGATAACATTGATTGGAATTTCCATTAAAATATTATGAAGTTGTTTAGCTTTGGTGTAAATTTTATCAATCTTATTAAACATTGCATTGAAGGTCCATTATTTCAATCATTATTAATGGCAAGAGTAGTGGTTTTTTTAAAACCTCTCATGGGCTGAGATAGGGTGATCTTATTTCTCCTTCCCTCTTCAATATTGCAGC
>NW_021482242.1:0-556 GCF_001605985.2 Dendrobium catenatum | reverse complement strand
CAGTTAGACTATAAGTATGCTGAAATTGGATTTTTCTGGATTTAGTTATGAAGGTTTGAAGTTTTGACCAGATTTTGACTTAAAGTTGACCATTTTGTTGACTTTTTGATTTTAACTGATTTTTGAAGGTTTAAAATTTTTAATAAATACTAGACTTAATTATGAGTTGAATGCAATTGAGTTTGATCAATTTTGAGTTTTCTTGAATTTGTTATGAAATTTTGAAGTCCTTGTATTATTGAATTTATAAAATTACTTAATTAGAGGGTTTTTCTTGATTTTGCTCCAAATGAATTCCAAACTCCTTGAAATCCACTCCAAAGGCCAGGAATGACCCAAGAAGAGATTCCCAAGTGTTTGGGAAAATTTTGGAATTTTTAATATTTTTTAATTAATTAAATTAATTAAATATTGAATTTCACTTAAAATTAATTTAAAGCCAGATTTGTTGTCAAATTGAGTTGGTTTCAATTTTCATTGATTAAAAGTTTAATTCTGGTCAGTTAGAGGGATTTTTTTTATTTTTTGAATTTAAACTTGATTTATTAGAAGTTTT
>NW_021482241.1:0-369 GCF_001605985.2 Dendrobium catenatum | reverse complement strand
ACCCTCAAAATATGACAAGTTTTACACATAAAAACGGGCTCCAAAATCCCTGAGATTTTAAACGTAGTCGTTACTATCGTATAGTACGGTTTCTAATTGTACAGTAAGTTATGTATAAACAGACTTCGTCCTGGTACGAAGTGGTACGAATAGTTCAAAAACATTCGTACAATACGATATTAAGTCGTACGGTATGATCCACAACAATTCTGTTCGTATAAGACGATAGTCGGGAAGATCAAACATCTTCTTTGTTCATCGTATGGTACGATGGACATCGTACAGTACGATGAGAAAAAAAAAACAAGAGATCGTCCAGGATGATATCCGGGATGATTATAATTCGTCTCTATTCATCGTATTGTACGA
>NW_021482240.1:0-324 GCF_001605985.2 Dendrobium catenatum | reverse complement strand
AGGATTATTACTTTAATTTATATAATTCTATTATATGTAGCAGCTAGTTGTCAAACAAAATTTATCTCTTCCTTCAAAAAATTAAAATTGAAAAAAATTATAAATTTTAGATAAGTACCTTTTAATTTAAAATAAATATTTACATAAACCGCAACATTAATTGGTGTTGTTTTTTGATGCACTGTTAAATCTAAATGTAGCTGTGATATAAACTGTTTTAAGTAGCAGTAGTTTAAAATACAACTATGTATAAAAACAACTACTCTTTAAACTGCTGCAAAAAAATACATAAATAAGTTTTCAGCCCGATGTTCTCTTGTCTCT
>NW_021482239.1:0-342 GCF_001605985.2 Dendrobium catenatum | reverse complement strand
ATCAAATTCAAGATCTTTGTATTTATGTGCGTCTGAGTATATGCATGCTAAGCTCCATTAATAATTAAAATGAGTTTGGATATAAAAAATATTAAATTAATTAAGCATTTCAATTCATTCAAAGTTTGATTTTAAATTCATATTTTTATTTAATTATAACTTTTTCATTGGATGAGGAGACTTTTACTTTCAAATTAATTAGATTTTTGTAGCCGTAAGAAAATTATTAGTTAAAGATTTGTTTGACATAACTTTTGAATTTATTTTTTTTTCTTTGTTGTTTATATCATATTTTATTTAAATTATGAAATTAAAAATAATATTTTTTATATTTTGAAAATA
>NW_021482238.1:0-228 GCF_001605985.2 Dendrobium catenatum | reverse complement strand
TTGTGATTTTTTTCCTTTCAGTGTTTTTCATGCATAAAACCTGGTGTCACTTCATCTTCTATTTATGTATTGAATTTTTGTACGCTACAAAGACATAAAATCATATCACTTTATCGTCGTGAAAATAATATTATATTCATTTTGTTTCAAATAAAAAATATATTCATATGTATTTACATTGTGTTATACATGCTTAAATAATTTTAAATACATTATATTTTTTAATAT
>NW_021482237.1:0-1622 GCF_001605985.2 Dendrobium catenatum | reverse complement strand
GGATCAGTTCATGCGAACTACAGTGAGAGTAGTTGTGTGTGTGAGAGAGTGGGGGAGGCAGTTTTGTGAATTGTTGAGAGAGCGAATTTTGGTTCTTGTTTGCGAATGAGAGAGAGTGCCGGCTGGGCTTCTCACGTGCAAGAAAGTGACAGGCTGAAGTGGTCGGCCCTTGACTTCTTGCGGCACATAGAGACGACGGACTGAGAGGGTTCATGCGAATGGGAGGAGTAGGTGGTCGGGTATGAGGGAATTCGGGATTGTGCTGTATGAGAGGAGTTATAGGGAGTTCGGGGGAACTTTTTTCTATGTGTGCAAATAAGAGAGGTGGTTTTTTTTGGGGTAGAGAGGCATGGGGCTCTCAGTCCGTGAGAATGGAGAAGCTGGGACCGTGAACTGCTAAGGAGTTGAGGTTAGTTGGCAAAATGGGGAAGAGGTTTTGCTTGGGTTTGGTTTTCCGAAATGAGAAGGAGAGGGCCATCTCAAAATAGTTCCATCGTGAGTGCTTGGGGGTTTGGTTTTAACCGACCAATCAAAATCTAAAATCATTTCTTAGTTCAAAATAAATGGTTAAGATTAAATCATACCTTAAAATGAACTTAGGAGTTAGTTTATGATTCAAAGAGATTTAGAGATTAATTTAGAAAATAATTTATAATTTAAAATACAAATTTTGAGTTAATTTTAAAATAGAAATAATTTTGAAATACTAATTTTATCTCATTTACAACGATTTGAATTTGATTGAGTCGAGGCGAATTGATTTGATTTGAGTGATAGGTTCGAGTCGATGCTACGTCAATGGGCGTCCACCTAAGGGAAATCCTGCTGGTGACGTCTACACTAGGCTATGAAGACCTAGATGCTAGAGTCGATTCCGGGGAAATTGACCTCAAATATTGGGGTCAACAAAATCATAATCACATTACTTCGAGTACTGCTACGATGGTAAATATGCGCAATAGTAGTTTAGTTGGAGCTTCTCGCTCCAATTTTCATCAGTCCAGAAATCCGTCTATTAACCATGGATGACCAATGTCAGCATCTTTTCATCCTGGGGGGTAGAAAGCTGCCGGAGAAGGGATCTCGGGACCTTCTTTAGAAGAAAGAATCCGGAAGATGGAAGAATCTCAGAACGAGATCCTTCAACTCCTGCGAGATGATCGACAGCCGACATTGGAGGAGGTCCTTCACCCTTGGGATCCACCAAGGGTTGAAGATGTTCAATTCGAGCATCGTCAAGAAGAAATCCACCTTCCTCCACCTAGGATACATTCTCAATCATGACAGGAAGATGAACTTTCCGATACAGCGAGTTCAACACATCCTTGCATTTTTTCGGATCTCCTAGAAGGCTCTCCCCAACCACATATTGCGGAACACCCTCACAATGTCCTACGTCGCGAATTGCGAAGATTAGTACGGGAAGAGTTCCCCCGAGAAAATGTGAGGCATGCTCTCCGACAGAGAAACTTCTAAGAATCATCACCTATAACTGAAGCCATTCTCCAGCACCCCATTTCGGTCGGATTCAAAGTGCCAAATATTGAGTCCTACGACGGGACGACCGACCCGTATGAGCATATCAACTACTACAGAACCATCATGCATATTCAACGAGCATC
>NW_021482236.1:0-268 GCF_001605985.2 Dendrobium catenatum | reverse complement strand
TTATTTACAATCTCTCTCTCCTACCCTCTCTCACTTTCTCTCTTATTCTCAATTTCCCTCCCTCTCCCTTTCCTCTCCCTCTACATCACTCATTAATTTTATCTTTTTCTTCCATCAAATTTTGTTATACTCCCTCTCTTCTTTCTAACATCTCTTTATCTATATTTCATTCTCTGTCCATCTAGGCCTCTCTTTTACTCTCCTTCTCTCCAGCCCTCCCCATCCCTCCCCCTCTCTCTCTCTCACAAACAAACACACACACACACAC
>NW_021482235.1:0-330 GCF_001605985.2 Dendrobium catenatum | reverse complement strand
CAATTTTCTGAATCAATCTTATCAGTAAGGTCCAGGTGTTCTCTGACTCTACTTGAAGCAAACTCATTGTGATTCTAAATGCATCAATGACGGTAAAAACAGGAAACATGGAGTGTCCCAAAAAACTGGAACTGAAATCCCTAACCAGAAAAGAACATTAAAGCACGCCATATCTCAAACCATTTCTGGAAAAACAAGCTGCTATTAGATGCAATTCACGAAGATAGAAGAAAAAGAAACAATACATATGGATTACAGTTCGAGGCATGATCAGGTCAAAAGCATACCCCGTAAAATGAATGAATCCAGTAGCGCTGGAGGAAGAGAAGG
>NW_021482234.1:0-292 GCF_001605985.2 Dendrobium catenatum | reverse complement strand
CCCTCTGGGAATATAAATCCCAAATTTCTAATAAAATCTCAACTTAAACATAAAATTTTCTCCTAAAATATAAAACCCAACATATGGTAGATTGAGGTTATCTCTGAGCTTCTCAGAATCCGATGCCTCCTACTTTTCTTCCTATGACCCGCTAATAAATGTTTAACATTGAGCTTTCTCCTTGAAAAATTCCTATTTTTTGTTTCCTTGTCTTCTACTTTGTACTCAAAAGGGTATGAAATCACTGCTTTAATCCAGAGTTTTCTTAGGAGCTTCTCTCCTAGGATGTAAT
>NW_021482233.1:0-393 GCF_001605985.2 Dendrobium catenatum | reverse complement strand
TTAGAAGTTATCCTAAAGAACTGATTTAATGAGATTCGAACGAAGGTGCTAGAACTAGGCACGGACAAGTAAAGAAGTGAACCACTAATATAAATCAAGCACTTTATGATAAATTTTTTATTCTAGCTATGTAAGAAGTGTTCAATTAATTGGTTAGAAATGATGTTTGGGAGTTGGTAACAATATGTGAAAATCAAATTGTTGTTAGAACTATGTGGGTTTTCAAAAATAAGATGAATGATTCTGGTATTGTGGATTGAAATAAAGCAGGATTGGTGGCTAAGGGGTTCATTCAAATAGAAGGAATTGATTTTGAGGAGACTTTGCTCTTGTAGCCAGACAAGAGACATAAGATAAGCCCATCAAAAAGTAAGCTATCTTCCTTTCTTCCAA
>NW_021482232.1:0-200 GCF_001605985.2 Dendrobium catenatum | reverse complement strand
TCAGCCCTTGAATTGATCTGGAGATATTTTGAATAGAGAGAAATGCCCTAATGAAGGCTCATTCTATTCTAGCCTTTCTCTCACCACCTCAAGGATCCCTAGCCCAGCTCTCTGCTTATTCGACCCTCCAACCATCTCCTCTTCACGTCCCGATCAAAACCCAGCCGTCAAACCTCGCCGGCGAGTACATTCCGGCGAAC
>NW_021482231.1:0-316 GCF_001605985.2 Dendrobium catenatum | reverse complement strand
GGTGTGGGACCTGTTGTTATGTAACATAGAAGTTTTCATGTTGTTCCCTTTAGGATTTCTATTTTTGATAACATCGGCCTGGACGATCGTCCTATCGACTTGGCCGATCGGTCTAAAAATAGAAACCCTAATTAGGGCATCCTCATTAAGGCAGCCGTCAACAGATCGGCCTGGACGATACTTGTATCGGCCAGGACGATAATCTCAATTCAGAAAGAATCAGTCGCCATAATCAGTTTAGGAAGTCTTTGTTTTAGGAAATCGGCTCGGACGATATTAGTATCGTCCAGGACGATCTAACTCAATCATGCCTAAA
>NW_021482230.1:0-206 GCF_001605985.2 Dendrobium catenatum | reverse complement strand
CAGACCCATGAGGGGTTTAGGATCACATGCTTTCACACACGCAACAGGAGCCAGGCAAACTGGTGACATCAATGGACGACCGAAGGCACAATGACAATGTAGCCCTATGACTACAGGTCTGTCAAGCGCAAACAGCATCGACGACACGGACGGGAGTCACGGGACGGCTTCGAAGGACAACCGCACGAGACAACGTTCTCAGCTAG
>NW_021482229.1:0-281 GCF_001605985.2 Dendrobium catenatum | reverse complement strand
TATGATTGTGGTTCTTAGTGGCAAGTGTGTCCCCTTGCCACTCCTATTGTTATTCCATTGATACGAGATTATTCTCTTGTTTGTATGTTCCTCCTCTTAGAGAGATATACATTAGTCGATTACCTCATGTTTTATCCTAAAGAAATACTACTTATACTTTAATTACTCATGGCCACGACGATTTGTCCTCTACCATGTGGTAATTATAATATTAAGTTTGGAACTTCTTAGGTGATGGATTGCCTACTTCTCTTTCCCTCACAGCACCACGCACATGTGCG
>NW_021482228.1:0-251 GCF_001605985.2 Dendrobium catenatum | reverse complement strand
AGCTTTTCCAATAACCCGCAGGTCAATAGCAATTTTTCTCACAATAATTCACCACCCATTTCATCTCCAAGTATCTCATATATATAGGCAATAGGGGATAATCTTAACAGTCCAAAAACCCCTCAAATCCCATATAAAAATAATAGAAATGAAAAGCCAAAAGTCACCTTGCATGATACCCAAGAGTCACTGCCATTTCCAAGCAGAACAAGGCCACAGAACCGCCAAATACAGAGCCAATGCCACAGTTT
>NW_021482227.1:0-483 GCF_001605985.2 Dendrobium catenatum | reverse complement strand
TATTGTTGATAACTACTCAAATATTTTCTATTAGTTGTCTTGCGTAAAATCTTGTGTGCGCTCAAATTCTAATTATTTCTTAAATGATTTTTAATTGAAGGCTTACATGAACATTTGTGCTTAGGTAATTTCAAACTAGTTGAAATGTAAATTTAACGTATATAGCTTGGAAAGTGATCAAAGAATTTATCCTCATTAATTGCTCGATTTCTTTCATATTATTGTTTACAGTTTTTTATTTTTATTCCAATAGCATACATGCATATTCATCTAGTTTATATGCATAAAAACATAGATATGTAAATATATTAAATTATAATATTTATCTATTTTGAGCATCAATTGATACACAATTGATTATATTGTGATCAATATGATTTAAAACTACTTCAAATATAATTTTGCTTAATCGTTGTATAAATTTTACAATAATGTATGCTAAGAGAATCTCATTTAATACTTAATGACATTTATATGTACTTT
>NW_021482226.1:0-208 GCF_001605985.2 Dendrobium catenatum | reverse complement strand
ATGACCAGCCAGCATGTGAAAGAGTTCAAAAGAAAAATAAACGAGCATCTCCATTATTATTATTATTTGATATATTGCTACTTTTCATGAATTTTTTTTATTTATATGACACTTAATTAGTTTTTTTATCAAATAAATTATGAATAAACAGAAATAAATTCTAAATGTATTTATTCACGAAATTGTACTAAAAAAAAGTGATATTGTT
>NW_021482225.1:0-261 GCF_001605985.2 Dendrobium catenatum | reverse complement strand
TTTATAATTTGCTTAGCTTTGCCCTTTTCTTTAGTAGGAAGAGTTCTCAAATTAGGGCACTGGCTTTTTAGATGTCCAAATTTCCTGCATCCAAAGCAAATAATATTAGAAGAAATTTGAACATTCTTACCATTTTTACCTTTATTCCACTTTTGTTGATGCTTATTCTTGTGCTTTAGTGGACTTTTCAATTTGCTTGTTAAGTCATCGCTTTTCTCACCAACTAAGCCACTTTTCTCCATGTCTTCCGCTTTTAGCATT
>NW_021482224.1:0-277 GCF_001605985.2 Dendrobium catenatum | reverse complement strand
TTTAAATTTTCAAAATTTTTATTCAAGTCATCATATTTATCAAGTAATTTTATGTGGTTGTCATCTATTAAAGCATGATCTTTCCTAAGGATTTCGTGTTCCTTCTTGAGCTCTTCCAGTTCTAAACTTACACTAGCATGCATCTTTTTCATTTTCATATATGCATCATGCATGTGTTCAGAAACTTCAAATAATTCATCATAGGTTAAGTCACATACCTCTTCTTGATCTGAGTGATCTACATTGTCTGCCATCAAGCAAAGATTGGTGACTTCTT
>NW_021482223.1:0-386 GCF_001605985.2 Dendrobium catenatum | reverse complement strand
TCCTATTTATTGTTGGGTAGGAATTTTTTGGCCCCCTTGTTGGTGGATTTGGCCTTGCTGTGATGCTTTTCTTTCTCTCTGGTTGATTTTTTATACCCAACCATGTCTCCTTTTATTTTTCTTGGGTTATTTTTCTGTATTCTTTGTTTTTTGCATATTTGGTGAAGCTTCTTGTCCTCTCTCCCTTTCTGGCATGTAATTTCAGTTATATTTCCTTTTTTACACGAAGGGGACAATGCTCCCCAGAACAAATTTTGATTGTAAGGATATTTTTGGAATTCAAATTAATAAATAAAATGATGAATTCCTTTTATTATTCGCTGGGGGAAATTATGCCTAAAGACAATAGTATTTTAAAACTTTTAGGGGGGGGGGGGGGGGGGGGG
>NW_021482222.1:0-279 GCF_001605985.2 Dendrobium catenatum | reverse complement strand
CCTTCCTTTCAGTTTGATAAAATATTTAGATGTTCATGTTTGAAGCATAAAAATCTAACCTTCCTTAAGCCCAATGATGTAAAGCTTGATTTATATCGTAGGGGATTTCTTCCATACTACTGGATTTGGACATCACATGGCGAGTACGAGCCACACAGAGATGCTCATGCCGGTTCATCGTAGGGGATTTCTTCCATACTACTGGATTTGATGTAGTAGGTCATAATTTAAGGTCTAGTGCGGAAGAGCCACTAAATGCAAAAACACAAAAATTCTTTG
>NW_021482221.1:0-379 GCF_001605985.2 Dendrobium catenatum | reverse complement strand
AGTGTTTAATATTTGAAGTTCTAGCTAGATAAGCTATTCACTTCGATCTTTTTTATTATTTTTGTGATTTTCAAATTAAAAATTATTATCCTTTGTCCATTCAATTTAGCACCTGGGGTTTGTATTATTCTTAAATTTAAATAACTTTTAATTATAATTTTGATGTTGGGACTAGCTAATTGTCGCTACACATAGAGCTGACATATAATTTGAATATGCTTAGATTTTCTTTGTTACACAAATAATGAAAGGCCACTAGATACAAATATACCTTGTCGATTAAGAAATAAAGTGATAGAGAAAAGTGTTGATTCCACAAGAAAGTATTCTGCCTAATCATAATTAAATTACTATTGTATTATATAGTTGCACGAGATAT
>NW_021482220.1:0-288 GCF_001605985.2 Dendrobium catenatum | reverse complement strand
GTTTCTTTCTGTCTGAGCCATGGTCTGTAGTTGTAGAGGATTGTTTTGAGGAAAAGAAAAAAAAATAGATATTTTGTTCCACTGCATTTGATGTTTCATAGTAGCTCTGTGTGTCTGTTTTTGAATTTGAATTATTTGGAAGAATCAGTTCCAAAGTAAATTCCAAAGCCAGATCCTGGTCAGTCAGTTTGTTCGTTCCGGTCGCGACCAGGTGCGAGCGGGATCCGTCCCGGATCGGGTCGGGTCGTGACAACTAATACCAATAGTGACTCTCCTTTTGCACCCATA
>NW_021482219.1:0-299 GCF_001605985.2 Dendrobium catenatum | reverse complement strand
ATTATGATTAATTAAATCATAATTAATTTTGTTATTTTTAATTAATCATTGTTAATTATAATTAATTAAATTTAATTATTATTAATTATATTTAATTAAGATTAATAATAATAAAAAATGGAATGCCCTCTTTCCTCGATCCACGAGCCTTCGCCGGTCTTCAAGGTATAAATTTTCTAACTTAAATCCCGCCTCGACGCGCCGGTGGATCCCCTATACACGCTCCTGTAGCATGGTGGGGGAGAATCCGGTGCGACATGGGCGACGAGGTGGGTAAGCCCTATACACGCTCTTGTAGC
>NW_021482218.1:0-285 GCF_001605985.2 Dendrobium catenatum | reverse complement strand
CAAAGATATTTAGATAAGTATATATTAAATGTAATAATTATCATAAAATTAAATTTTTGAATAAAAAATAAAAATTATTTTACCTGTGATATTCTACTCCATCTTGTAGAAATACAATGATTGCATGTCATAATAAAAATTTTCTTTCACTGCCGACTCGAACTTTGACTTCTCACTATTTCTGAATGCCAATAATCATATGCAAAATATAATAAAAATTATTTTTTTAATATTATAATATAAATTAAAAATAAATTCATAAATAAATAATAAACTTATATAGTT
>NW_021482217.1:0-321 GCF_001605985.2 Dendrobium catenatum | reverse complement strand
TCCCAAAGAGGCAAGTAACTAAAGCTTTCCCCAATTCGCCCTCTCCCTCTTTGAAACTGCCGGCCCCCTTCCTACCCGCCGCCCTTTCCCACCCTCTTGTCCTTGATTGAAGCCTACTTTCCTTTTGCATACACGCTCATTTGAAAAGCTTTGATATTACTTATTCAATTCAATTTTAAATTTTGAATAAATTTCTAAAAATAGATTGGTCTATTTTAGGAAAGTCTTTAAATCAAATCCAAATTAATGACCTCCACTTATGGCCGGCCCCTCCCCTTTCCATATTCCCTCTCCAATTATCTCCCCTCCATTAATTAATTC
>NW_021482216.1:0-254 GCF_001605985.2 Dendrobium catenatum | reverse complement strand
TGTTATCCCCTGCAAATTGAAGCTTTCTCCTTCATATATATATATATACAAATCATTACTCGTGCACTTCTAATTTAGAACATTTAGTATCATTTGGGACGGTTTTTTTATCACTTTCTAAAGCAATTTCTTATTTAAAATATATATATTAGAAAGGAACTTACCGAATATATTGCAACAAAGAGCCTGCGGTCCCAACCTATAATCCATGGACTCACACTTCCATCTTCCAACACCAACGCAACCACAGCACT
>NW_021482215.1:0-273 GCF_001605985.2 Dendrobium catenatum | reverse complement strand
AAAAAAAAAAAAAAAAGAATCTTTATTAATGAACGAACCGATTGGTCCATTTGGATAGACAAATCGTTAGTTGAACTGCAATAAATGAAGCTACATCTAAAGCTTTAAACCGTTATTTAACTCTGACTATTCAGCAAAACAGCGAGCAGAACAACGGAGGGAGTAGGACAGCGAAACGTGTCTAAATTTTCGCGCTCTTCAAAGAAAATTTATATAAAAATTATAAGCCTGCCTCGATCGATCAAATTTTTGTTTTTTATTTAAATATAAATG
>NW_021482214.1:0-567 GCF_001605985.2 Dendrobium catenatum | reverse complement strand
CACGTGTAGGGTTCTTGAGACTGCAGTGCCCAAAAGTTTGATGAACAGGGGTGACCTAATATTAAAATCGGGTGGTTGGTCACAAATAGATGGGAGATTTTTTTATTTAAGTTCTCGCCTCATGTCTTTCCAATCAGAAGAAGGGTATTCACCATGAAACTCTTTATGATCTTCCAACCTTATCCAAAATTGACGAGCGCTACAGTTCAGGCGAAACTTATCAATGCTAACCGAGTAGGACTTAGAAATATCACATGATTCAAAATAGTCCTCTAATTGTCTAAACCATTCACTAAAGTAGTAAGTGTTCCGAGGAACCATTAAAAGTGGGTAGAAGATAATGTGATTCTAAGTGAGGTTGTTGTGGCTTAGGCTTAGGTCTAGATTGATAAGCAGAGTGGGGCATCTTCCGACTAACATGATTGATCCAATGGGGCACATTCCAAGAGTGGGAAGAGTCCACATGTTTCTCCTTCATGGTTTTAGTTATAGAGCCCACTAGACTAACGAGGTCATCTAACTTCATTTGAAGTCCTATCGGGTCATGGAAAGTGCTAAGTGAACCTA
>NW_021482213.1:0-202 GCF_001605985.2 Dendrobium catenatum | reverse complement strand
TAGGGTTTTGGTGATTGCCCGCTTTGTCGTAAGCATCAAACCGGCGTTCCTTCCCACCACGCGCAATAAAGGCGTGCATAGGCGGTTTTCCGGTCCGCTACGAACAACAAAACGAGAATCTGAGTTGGGAATTCATACCTTCGCGGGGTTGATGAAGTCGTCGAGATGCACAAAATAAAACAAATTTTCCTTCTTATTTCTC
>NW_021482212.1:0-204 GCF_001605985.2 Dendrobium catenatum | reverse complement strand
ACGTATCATTGCATATATTCTAGAAATAATATATAACCTCCAATATCCTGCTCCACCATATCTCCCCATTGCTTTCTACTCCAATATTTCCTTTCAAACTCTTCATAGTACTCTTCTCCACCCGAGGGACGGGGAAGCTCACACAGGGGAAGAGGAGGCTCCTGCACTTGCTTCTGCACCTGTTCTTGCACCTGTCCCGCTCGG
>NW_021482211.1:0-288 GCF_001605985.2 Dendrobium catenatum | reverse complement strand
TAAAAAATTAGATTAAACTAGGATGGTGCCATGTAGGACGTTATTGATCGCTTGCACATCTAATCATATAGAAAGGAAAAATCATAACAAAAAAGTAAAAGAAAACTTGAATAAACTAGGATGGTGCTGCAAAGGACGTTATCCACCACTAGCACGTCATTTTTTAAGGAAAGGAAAAATTCTAAACTATAAAAAATAAAAATTAGATTAAACTTAGGATGGTGCCACGAAGGGTTTTGTCATATACTAGAGCGTCAAATCCGAAGGAAAGGAAGAATCCTAACATAA
>NW_021482210.1:0-1360 GCF_001605985.2 Dendrobium catenatum | reverse complement strand
GCAAAAGTCATGCCAAATGTTTGTAATTTGTTGCAAGGATAGAAGTACTTTTTTCACCATAACTATTGGTTCTATTTTCCTGTAAAAAATTTATGTAAATCAAATGTTTAAGCTTAGGGTTTCAAACTTTTAATTGCTGTTGTGAAAACATTTTCAAAATATATGTTGGAAATAAGATTTTTATGCTCAGTATTGTTTTGTACCCGAGCAGTGGTACACATGTATTCAGAGGTTTCAAATATTGCTAAACATTTCTAATATATGGGTATTAGAGATTCAATGTGGGTTTCGAATATATTTTTTCCCTTAATATCAATTCAATGTTTATATTGATGAACTCACATTATAGATACTCGGCAAACTCGGTACCGCTCGGTGCCGCTCCATACCTGGTACCGAGCAGCTGCGCTAGGTACCATGCTCAATACCATGATAGCTCGGTACCTTTCGGTTACGAAGCTTGGAACCTTTTGCTTATGAAGCTTGGAACTTGTTTATACCAATGCTCATGAACGGCTGTGTACCGTTGCTCGGTACCCCTTTATACCAATTATGTCTAGCTCTATCAACTTTTCTTATTTGCAATTTTGTAGGGATATTATTCAAAGATTCATTTCCGTTGTAGAACTTCAACTTTTAGAAAAATTTGTAATCATTTGATCAGTACATTCGACCAACAATTCATTGATAGACTGAGACAGCTACACATTAATCAGTTCCTGGTTATGCCTCCATTCCGTCAGAATATTCCCCTCATGCATATGTTGCTGACCAAGTGGGATATCTGGAAGCAGTGTTTTGTTATTGAAGGACAAAAGTTACAATTCATTGCATATGAGGTTGCTCTTATACTTGGACTATCTAATAGAGGTGCTGAATTTGTCCCGAGAAATGCCACAATAAGTGGGAAAACAACCAATGAAATTATTTAACTTTTTGATATTTTCTTTCTTTATGCTTCATGCCTTCATGCGTAGGGGTACAAACTTTAATTATTGTTATTTGATTCTTAAAAGAGCACAATGGTGAAAAAAATGATTCATGTAGCTTATCCCACATAAACATGTACTAGGATAAAGGCTTATTTTTGTTGTTTTTGTTATACCTAGAGCTACAAAAGAATCAAGTATTCGACATGTTGCACGTGGCCCAATTCACTTTACGTCTTGCTTGTTTAACTAATTAAACAAGTTTGAATCATTTTTAAAATACTCGATTGTAAAATAAACAAGTTTGAACAACTTTTTATTTGACTTGTTTATGATTATGGATAATATGATTTAAAGCTCATAAACAATTATGATAAGAGCTCATTAAGAAGCTCGATTGATATTTGATATAGAGCTCGTGAACAAATTTG
>NW_021482209.1:0-254 GCF_001605985.2 Dendrobium catenatum | reverse complement strand
TTAAAAGAATCAAGTGAAGAGAGGTAGGGGACACTTTGAGATTCCAGAACCATCTAGAAGTGTCCCAACTTAATCTAAGTGTTGGACTTAACATTTTACGATTGAAAGAAGATTTAATTTGAGTTGAGCATTTTATTAGAAATTTGGGATTATATTCCCGAAATTTGGGGTCTTATAATCAAAGATCTGCCCCAGATCCTAAATCTAATTTGGGGTCTTTTGACTCTTTTAATTTGTATCTAATGCAATGCATG
>NW_021482208.1:0-978 GCF_001605985.2 Dendrobium catenatum | reverse complement strand
CCCCCTATTATGGCTTTTGCTCTGGCTCCCGCTATATTAATACTTAAAAAAAAAAAGCACCTTGTCCTAAAGGTGGGAGGATGAAAAATGATTGAGGAACGTCTTGTCTCTAGGAGGGGCACCTAACTAGCCCAAAATCTCGAACCTCCTCCAAGCTTTATAGCTCCACCATGTAGCCCAACCCTGCTCCTTGTATCGACTTGACCATGGTTTTGAGTGAAACCATAATTTTGGACAAACTAGGATCCCCTCTAATAACCACTTTCCTCCCTTCAACCTTGAACTCTATCATTAGTGCATGCCAATCAATCTCGATCTTTCCCAAATTTTGCAGTCATTTCATTACAAGAATGACATCAGTGCTCCCTAATTCCAATGAAAGAAAGTCCTCTCTCACCTGGACTCCCTGTAGAGTCATAACCAACCCCTACACACTCCTCTACCTTTCTTTGTCTGCCCAATGCCCATGATCATCCCATAGCACCCTATGTCCACCAATTTCACCCCTAATTGATCTACAACTTGGTTGGAGATAAAGTTGTGGCTAACCCCACTATCCATCAACATCACTATCTCCTTGTCTGCTATTTCTTCTCTCATGTTCATGGTGTGATTCAGAATGAATCATACCACTAAGTTTAAGGAGACGTCTGTAATGTATAAAAGTAGCTTTTACCCCTCCATCAATGCCTCACTCCACCTCCCTCTTAGGCTTCCTCATCATCACAGATGGTGAGAACCTAAAGAGTTTGATCCTTATATCTATGCACCAGAATATACCTCTCATCACATCTGAAACATAACCCTTTTGCTCGCCTATCCTGCATCTCTGTTTTTGTAAGGCACTTGAAGTTGTCTCCAGGGCGAACTCCATTGCCCTTCTCCTTCAATACTTCCCTCTAAAACGACAATGTCTGGGTTCTTAGTGCCAGGGTCGTAGATGTTGTCACGACCCGACCCGAGACGAGACGGATCCCG
>NW_021482207.1:0-394 GCF_001605985.2 Dendrobium catenatum | reverse complement strand
ATACACAGATCGGCCCGGCCGATCGCCAGATCGTCCCAGGACGATCAGACCAAATGTGATCGTCCTGGACGGTTCCCAGGACTATTCTCAGGCCGATATTTTAAACAGTGCCGATCGGCCTGGATGATGTCCCTATCAGCCCGGACGATATATACAGAAAAACATCTGGAACAAATCTGGGCAAATTCTGGAGCAAAACTTCTACTGATCGTCCCAGGACGATCCCAGATCGTCCTGGACGATCCTGGAGCAGATTTTGATATTACAATATCCCCAACTTCAGAAAAATGTCATCCTCGACATTATCCAATCCAAACTCAGTCAGAATAAGTACGTGTACGACTGTCTCATGTCAGATTCCTTCTCCCAAGTCGCTTCCCGTGCAGTCCGGTGC
>NW_021482206.1:0-246 GCF_001605985.2 Dendrobium catenatum | reverse complement strand
GGAGTTAAGACTAGATATGGACTTAGGAAGGAGGTGAGCCACTCTGCCTTTATCTCGATGACTGAACCCACCACCATTAACCAAGCCTGATGAGTTTTGGATTTTAGCAATGCAAGAAGAATTGAATCAATTTGTTAGGAATGATGTTTGGGAGCTTGTAGAAAGACCTAAGGGACAAAGTGTAGTTGGGAGAATGTGGGTCTTTAAGGACAAGGTGAATGATTCAGGAGTGGTGGTTAGGAATAA
>NW_021482205.1:0-503 GCF_001605985.2 Dendrobium catenatum | reverse complement strand
AGCCGGTGGATCCTTATCCTACGATTAAAAAAATAACTTAAATTAAAAGAAGGGTTGTGAGTCAACATCACCCAAAAAAGGAGAAGCCCAATCATCTCATTCAGCACAGATCTCCTGCAAAAAGGCACAATATATAGAAAAAAGAAATGCCAAAAACACAAAAAACATACCTTGCGATCATTCCTGTTCCACCTGTATAAGTACATGCAAGGCATCCTCAAAAAAACCGTGAGAACAACATATAAAAAGATAACAGTAAAAAATCCAAAATCCTAAGTATTATACCAGAACCTACAACACCCAACCAAAAACAGCATAATAACCTGAAGAAAAAACTTGTTCCAAAGCTTGACATAAACAAAACTTTCAAAGCCCAACCACGACCACTTAACCCAGGCCCCCAAAGCACCAGCAACACCAACACCAGCACCCAGCCTCTCCAAAACATGAAACAGATCAACAATATCCAAAAACCAGCCAGTCTTAACAAACATCACCATCCA
>NW_021482204.1:0-555 GCF_001605985.2 Dendrobium catenatum | reverse complement strand
TGTTTTGTGTTTTTGAATGTTTAGTTTGATTTTCTTAAATTAAAATTCAAAATTAAAAAATTAGAGGAAATCGTCCGGGACGAATTTTTATTCGTACTGGACGATGTGAGAAAGAACGATTTGCGTGAATTTTAACCGTTTTGAGAGCAGTTTTTAATTAGATCGTCTGTACGATCTGACGATCTTCCAGGATGAAATTTTTTTTTTCTCAAACATCGAGACGATTGAATGCAGCGGTTGAGTGGATAAGACAATTTTAAATATGGAGACATTGGTAGCATCAGAAATGAAGTACATGAAATCAATACCATTGTAATGTTGATGGCCTCCTACTTCAACCTTTTCGGTGGCATTCCTCCTCCTCCTCCTCCAGAACAGTAGAGATGAACTTCGTTAAGTTTGTTGTACTCGTGTTTTATGTTTTGTTGTATCAGTTTTTATGTTAAGTGTTTGTTTTATGTTTGTTTTTACTTTTAAGTTCAGTGTATTTTCTTATTTGTTTTTAGATATTATGAAACGTGTAATCCTTTCATTAATATCAATGCATGTTGTACT
>NW_021482203.1:0-463 GCF_001605985.2 Dendrobium catenatum | reverse complement strand
ATGTTGGATACTTCTTCCTTAGACCCAAACTCTAGAAAGACTTTTAGTGTGACTTGCTACACAAGCCTCACACACTTAGGTGCATAGCCCCTTAGGCATGTTAGGATTAGGATTTTCCTTTGTGTGCGCATGTGATTGATGTTGTGGATTGGTTGCCCTTGGATTGTCTGCGTGTGGGTACTTGTCCTTAAGTGGTTAGTATAGAATATAAATGCTTTTCTGTGCATGTGTTCATGTCCAAGAAGGGGGTAAATATCATGATTTTATTAATGCTGTTTGCTTGCAGGCGCTGCTTAAAACCCTCAGGAGACATGGCCAATAGGGTAGAAGCAGGGGGCCTAGCACTTAGCACTCTAAGTGTTAGGCCAATTTTGAGATGATTACATGCTTCATTATATAAACAGCCTCCTAACTCTGTTTTGCAGGTTTGAGTCTTTTTTTTATCATGTATTTGGTAGAAATA
>NW_021482202.1:0-489 GCF_001605985.2 Dendrobium catenatum | reverse complement strand
GGTTAGCTTGGGACTAAGTTCATAGGGCTTAACATCTTGAACAAACTTTCAATCCTAAGCAGTTAATAAATAAGAAGCAGTTATTCTCAAGCAGTTATATATATGCAGAAAGGAAAGTAAAACTCACTGGCCACGCTCTTTTTATTTGGGGGCTTTAGCAGCTGAAGCACCTGTGGAAGCATTTATAACAATTAATAATATTTTTTTTTTATTTAGCCCCCTTTTACTGCCCTGCATGAGTGTGGCCACCTGCAATAAAATGTGTGAACATCCAGATCGCTCCTAACCTAAGGGTAACCTAGTCGCCAACACATCAACTATCCACAGAGTGCAGAAAAGTAAGTAGATACAGCAAAACAATTTCATCCACAACATGTAGTGAAAACTATAAAAAATCCGGCACACAGCAGTAAAGTAAACACCGGCCTAACCTAGATCTAGAGTTGGTTGTAATAGCAAATCATCTAAAGTGTGTGTAAAAGGTCGTGT
>NW_021482201.1:0-599 GCF_001605985.2 Dendrobium catenatum | reverse complement strand
CCAAATCCTCTGGTTCGGATCCCGCCGCCTGCTCATCATCCACTCCATAGCTACTAGCACGGGGGGAGTCCCCATCCGAGCTGCACTTGCCAGCCACCTCCTCAAGTACCGAATCGTGACCAGGGCGCTGGGCCTTGCTCCAAGCTGTAGATGCCGGAGGGGAGATCCCGATTGAGCTCATAATAAGCTCCCTAACAACCAACGGTTTCGAAATAAAGGAGGCAACTCCCAGCTCAAACTTGCCTTTGTGTGGGGTGAACCTAGTGGCTGGCACCACCTCCATGGCAGCAGCACCGGAGCTCTTAGCCCCCACCGTCTTGACCATAACAAGGTCATTCTCCTTCCCTGGCCGTGTATTGCTTGCTGCCTTCTTGCCCTTCTCTTCTCGAGCACCAAGGGGAGAAGCCCCCTTGCTAGGATTGTCTTCAGCTTTCCGATGGGTCTCAGCGCTCATATTCTGTGTGGACTTAGATGAATTCTCGCCTCGTAGCGACTGACAGCCCAGTTTCGTTTCCCACCTCTGGCTCTGTCTTTTTCTCGTCGGCGCAGCATCATTGCCTACGGTTGCCACTCTTTTTCTCTCCTTTGCCGCTCTGCCT
>NW_021482200.1:0-601 GCF_001605985.2 Dendrobium catenatum | reverse complement strand
ATGGATGAGAAAAGGTCTAAGAATTTAAAGGATAGGCCATGCCAACTATGTTGATATCATATGAAAAGAAAAAAGCTCACTATCTGATTAAATTTTGACTTAGTAAGATATGTACATTTTTAAGTATGCGTACTGATGTGGTACAAATCCTTTCCAGGAAATTACCATAACTACAATGAACAACTTAGTAAATTTAAGACCCTAGTACTTTCACTATCTTTCCGTGTCCTTTACTATATACATTCCTCACAAAAAAGGAGTGCATGCATTAGAGCTGCAAATGAACCGAACCGAGCCGAGCTTTGGCATGTTCGAGTTTGAGCTCGTTTGTCAAAATCATGTTCAAGCTCGGTTCGAAGCTTGTCAAGCTTCTTCCATTGTTTTTCGAGCTCGAGCTTGTTTAAAAATTAACAGTTCGAGTTCAGCTCATGAATAAGGTTCGAGCTCGTCGAGCTCAAATTAATCTGCTGGTAAACGAGTCGAGCCAGCCCTCTTCAAAGGGCATAGCAGGCCTTCCCACAAAGCCCATCTGCCACGCTTTACCCGCCTTGCCACTATGTCTTTATTATATATAGCAAAATCTTCTGTCATTTTACGGTGT
>NW_021482199.1:0-496 GCF_001605985.2 Dendrobium catenatum | reverse complement strand
CAAGTAGACCAGTGAATTTTAGAGTTATTCCCCGTACCTTTCCAGAAAAATTTATTAATAATGCGATCAATTCTCTTACACACAGATTTAGTAGGCAAAATAGTTTGAAAGGAGTAAACCGAGATAGAGCAAAGAACACTCTTAATAAGAGTAAGACGACCCCCAAAACTTAAAAAGTTGGCTTCCCAGAAAGAAAGCCTCTTAAGAATCCCAGCAATTAAATCATCAAATAAAAATGATTTCTTCCTCCCCTTATAAAGAGAAATCCCCAAATACATAAAAGGTAAAGAGCCAATAGTATAACCTGTGACATTCTTAATATTTCTAATACAAAGATTAAAGACTTTCTTAGCCACATTAAAGCAACATTTACTTTTATTGAAAGCAAGACCCCTAACCAACTCAAACTTATTAAAAAAATCCATAAGTTTATTAATCTTACACAAAGAGGTATTAGTAAAAACAATAAAATCATCAGCAAAACATAAGTGAGAAA
>NW_021482198.1:0-347 GCF_001605985.2 Dendrobium catenatum | reverse complement strand
CAGGGTCGCTGGAAGCCTCGGCCGTTTACTGAGCCCGCTTTTAGCTGCTGATCTGGACTTCTAGTTGATTTTATTTGTGGATTCCTTTTGCTGGGAGCTTTTTGGTGGTTTATTTTTTGCGTCCTTCCTTTTTTTGGGTGCTTAGTCTTAAGCACCGTAGTATGGTACTAGGTTGCTTTGTATTTTTTAGTTGGGAATCTTAAATCCCTTGGTTTTTTTATTTCCTTTTGGATTGTTGCTCTTTGAGCGGTAGTGGGATTGTGTTTCCCTTAAAGATTTTGTAAGTTTGCCCTTTTATTAACATGTAGACCCCTTTTGTGGGTTTCATAAAATAAATAATAAAAAAA
>NW_021482197.1:0-200 GCF_001605985.2 Dendrobium catenatum | reverse complement strand
TTTTGCATGGAGTCCAGCAGATATGCCAGGAGTTGACTTAGAGATAATTATGCATTCTCTCAAAATAAATCCAGCCTGTAAGCTAGTTATCCATAAAAAATGAAATTTTGCTCCAGATCATCAACAAGCCATCGAAGAAGAAGTTGATAAACTTTTGGAAGTTGGACTTATACGAGAGGTACACTATCCCGCATGGCTGG
>NW_021482196.1:0-375 GCF_001605985.2 Dendrobium catenatum | reverse complement strand
AAAAAGATTGGATGGCAGTCTAATTTGGACTATTTATACAAAAGACAAGAAAAACCACCAAAAAACTGCAAGTATTCAAATCTGTACGCAGTGGATCGTCCCGTACGATCGTGGATCGTCCTGGATGATTTTACATAAACGATTTGAAACGACCCCATTTGTACATGTGTACAAAATGTCTTCGTACAGCTGATCGTCCCGTACGAACTAAGTTCGTCCGGTACAAACGGTTATTACTAGGTCCGTTCTAGAAACTGCTGAAAATCGTTCTAAGTCGGTTAATCGTTTGGACGAAAATTTATTCGTCTGGACGAAATTATTACAGAGGATCGATAGTCCTGGACGATTATTTATTTCGTCTGGACAAAAATTTTT
>NW_021482195.1:0-288 GCF_001605985.2 Dendrobium catenatum | reverse complement strand
CTAGCATATTATGATTTTTTTTAGATTAACCGTGAAGAAGTGTGACAAATTTTGTCGAAACATAGTAATAGTAGGAATAAAAAAGCATGAGGAACAAATCAAATTGGATGCTGCAGCAGCCCTTTGGCTTGGCTACAAACAGGCGTGCAATGTGGACCGGTTCTTTGTAATTATTTTCACACTTAATACTTATTAGGTGGCACTGTGGCAGACATTGGTGGGACCCACAGCTCTCCTTTAATTTCAGCCACACGCGTCCACCTGTTAATTTTATGATGTAATATGTTA
>NW_021482194.1:0-366 GCF_001605985.2 Dendrobium catenatum | reverse complement strand
AGAAAAACTTACTAAATGAAAGAAAGAAAATATAATAGAAACCTAAAAGAAAGCTTAAAGCCAACTAACAAAAGCTCCTTAAAAAAGGAGAAAAATAACAACCAAGAAAATTAAGATTAAAATCCTAATCCTAAAAACAAAAGAATGATAAAAAATAGTAATTGAAAAATCTTTAGGCTCTGGATCTATCAACTAGGCTCTTACTAAGAATAATCACCTGCTCAAAAAAAGTCATCAACGTTAAAATAGCACTAAAAAAACTGCACCTAGATACCACTAGAAACAGGTCAAACACTAGACCAAACCAATATAAGCTTAAAACACAAAAGCCCTAGCAAAAAAATAGAGCAAGCCAACAAATAAAAA
>NW_021482193.1:0-404 GCF_001605985.2 Dendrobium catenatum | reverse complement strand
ATAAAAAATAAGATAATTACATAATTTAATCAATTTTTCAGCATAAAATTTATATAAATTTTTTTGGAGCTTCAAAAATTATATAAAAATATATCTAAATAACTCATTTTATTTATAAAATTATAGTGAAATCAGGTTGCAAAATGGACACCTATTAGTCCCAAAAATCTTACTTGTACCGACAAGTGGCAATTTCTTACCGATTTGCACCAATGCCAAAAACTATGAAAAATTTAGTGTAATTAATCACTATAAAATCTATTTTATGGCGAAGATAGTTTGTAATTTTTACTTATAATGACTAATGAAAAAATTTATTTACTTGATCAAAATGTTGGCTATTACCGTGTATATCGATCATATCGCTTAAGGTGTAGAACAATACATTGGATTTTGCTTGTCAT
>NW_021482192.1:0-225 GCF_001605985.2 Dendrobium catenatum | reverse complement strand
AACAAATCATCTAACTCATCATAGGTCATATCATCATTTATCTCATTGGAGGGGTCATTTACAGCCAACAAGAATATCTTTTGGCTTTTCTTAGAATTCGTTTGGGATGGCTTTCTTACTGCTTCATAAAGCATCTTTTTAGTATAAAAATTAAAAAATTTATACTAGAAAGCTGCTTTAAGAAGTAAGAAGAAAATTATCCCAAACGAAGCCTTAATCAGAAGA
>NW_021482191.1:0-230 GCF_001605985.2 Dendrobium catenatum | reverse complement strand
AAGTTGGTCTTTTATTTTCTTGAGTCTTTGTACCCGTCTATTTATAGCCTCATTTCCTTTGTTTTGAATTAATGAATGATTGATTAGAAAATTTTCTTCTTGCATGAGTTCTTGTGAGAGCTTGAGCATCTGAGAGTTCTTTGAGTGAACTTTGGAGAGATCCCTAGGAGAGGGAGACCAGATAGAGACGGCCGGGTTCGTGGTTTTCTTTATCTTCTCATCTTCCCTTT
>NW_021482190.1:0-255 GCF_001605985.2 Dendrobium catenatum | reverse complement strand
GCTTTAATTAAATTTTGTTGTTTATGTATCTTATTATGCTACTATGAAACTACTGTTTTGTATCTTGAAATTCATTATGCTCTTGCATTTAGTCTTAGATGAAGTTTGATATAAATCATAAATTATAAGCTATGGGAAATAAATATCAAAGGAGTAAATTGATTTTAAGTTATAAAAACCTGCTATAAATTACATATTTTTTAAGATTTTGAAGTTATTTAAATCTATAAATCATAATATATATATATATATATA
>NW_021482189.1:0-203 GCF_001605985.2 Dendrobium catenatum | reverse complement strand
AATTATACTCTCAAAAATATTAATTAGTGTTCTTTAAATACCCCAAATTAATCCTAAAATAATATTACTTGATTTTTTTTTTTATTTTGCACCCCTTTATCTTAAAGTGCAAAACTAATAAATGATACTATATATGTAAACTTTCACTTTGAGTGACTTTACAATCTTTACAATTTAAACAATCTATTTTTTATAAGAAAATT
>NW_021482188.1:0-257 GCF_001605985.2 Dendrobium catenatum | reverse complement strand
TGGACCCGAACCCGACCCGATTCGGGTTCGGGTCAACTCGACCCGACACGAATGACCCGGGATTGACCCAAAATTGTTAATTTTCGGGTCAAAAATCAGGTCAATCTCGGGTTTTCGGGTCAAAAATCGGGTCAATCTTGGGTTTTCGTGTCAAAATCGGGTAAAAAACGGGTCAATCTCGGGTTTTCGGGTCAAAATGATTTTTCGTGTCACTTTCGAGTCAATTTCGGGTTGGCGGGTCAACCCGAACACGACCC
>NW_021482187.1:0-220 GCF_001605985.2 Dendrobium catenatum | reverse complement strand
TTGGAGGAATTCGATAAGAGAAAATTACATATTTTAAATTATATCTATTATTTTTATAAATGTTTTTAATTCTTTTTTATGCAATAAATAATTAAAAATTATTAAAATTGAATGAGCATCATAATGCCACAAATCCAATTTCGTAGTGCTACAATTTCCCCTAGCATTGTAGTGCCACCAGACCTAAGCTATAGTAGTTGAAGTCCTAAATGAATACTGG
>NW_021482186.1:0-230 GCF_001605985.2 Dendrobium catenatum | reverse complement strand
AGATCGGTCAGAGTATCTCCCTGGGAACAGTCCTGGACTATTGAAATTTGGCTTGATCGTCCAGGCCGATCTCACGATCGTCCTGGCCGATCAGTTCAAATCAGAGGAAAATTGTCCTGAGCATCGCCCTGTTTTTGAGCTGGCCCATATTTATCTTCCTGAAGAAACTTAAGGATTTTGAGTGGATCGTCACGGTCGATCCTGCGATCGTCCAGGATGATATGATCGTA
>NW_021482185.1:0-255 GCF_001605985.2 Dendrobium catenatum | reverse complement strand
AAGTCCTCTGTATTTGATTTGAATTTCGGCAGCCTCCTGGCGTCTCCCCTGTTTAGGGGAAAAACCAAGAAGCAGCCTTTCCCTCCACGCTATATGAGCGCTTTAGGTAGATGTCAGGTGACATCGCGACTGTATTTTCTTCAATCTCCGCTACGCTATATGAGCGTTTAAGGGTCTCCGAGCACCTGTTGAAAAGAGTACAATGATTTCCCTACGTATGGGTACTTAATTTTTATCTCCCTCACGCTATAAGAG
>NW_021482184.1:0-295 GCF_001605985.2 Dendrobium catenatum | reverse complement strand
GGCTCCTGAAGATGAAAAATTTACTGCATTCAGAACACTTATAGGGGTCTTTTGTTACAAAGTCATGCCCTTTGGACTTAAAAATGCTGGTGCAACTTACCAGCGAGCTATGACCTAAATCTTCGATGATTTAATCCACCAATAAGTGGAATGTTACATCGATGATTTGGTTTTCAAAAGTCGTCGAAGGGAAGACCACCTTCATGATCTGAGAGTCATTTTTGAAAGGTTGCGCCGCTACGACCTAAAGATGAACCTTTTGAAATGTGCTTTCGGAGTTACTTCAGGGAAATTC
>NW_021482183.1:0-228 GCF_001605985.2 Dendrobium catenatum | reverse complement strand
GACCGGATACATATTTTTAAATCGTTTAGGTGGTTTACCTGGCTCCCCAATCCAGGCCGGGATAAGACCAGATTTACACTGCATTAGCTAGGTTCGGGTCACTTTTCAGTACCCAATTTAGACTTAGGTTTCGAGGCTAGCTTGGGCTATAAGATCTCAACCTCCGGGAATCTAATCCCAATTTTCTAATAAAATTGACCATTCAAACTTAAATCACTTTTAATCAAA
>NW_021482182.1:0-252 GCF_001605985.2 Dendrobium catenatum | reverse complement strand
GATTTGGGATAAATTATGCATCACCTATGAAGGTACTGATGAGGTTAAACAATCCTGTTTGAACATTCAATTGCATGACTAAAAACTTTTTCATATGAAACGTCATGAATCAATTTCTGACATGTATACAAGATTTACTCAGATAGTTACTTCACTACATGCACTAGGAAAAGAACTTTCAAACTATGAAAAAGTTAACAAGATTTTGAGATGCTCGCCTTCGTCTTATGATGCTAAAATCACTGCAATCAC
>NW_021482181.1:0-324 GCF_001605985.2 Dendrobium catenatum | reverse complement strand
ATTTGGACTGAGTTGTATATAATGAAGGGTGGATAAATGCACCCATTAGATGAGTGGATAAAATTAGCATCAATGGTTTAAAGAAATATTTAAAAACACGAATAAAAGTTGTTCAAGAGCTGATGATGATCATGGTTCTTATTTATCTACTTTCATTATCATATAAGTTTATGGACTCAGCACATCCAATCTTTGTGGGATTTGTGGATATATTCAATTACAGACTATTTAGTTCAATGTTGCATTTCATTTTAAGATTTTGATTCTGTATTCATATAATTTGGTATTTGATGTGAAACAAACATGCGATGGAGTTACTTTAAG
>NW_021482180.1:0-358 GCF_001605985.2 Dendrobium catenatum | reverse complement strand
TAGCTGTAGTTGAAGAGAAGAAAGATAGAAGATATTCATTAAAACTTTCTACAGTTTTTCTACTGTTCCATTGAGTTTTCTGTTCTTCCGGTGATACCCGCCGGCGTCTTCGTTAGATTTGGTATCAGAGCTAGGAAGTCGCGGTAATGGCGGAAGGTAGTAGCCGCACCCGACCCGACACCAATCGGAGTCTTGATGCGTTGTGGGAAACACATCTTCAAACGTCCAAGCAATTGGATGAATTGGTCAATGCCTTTGCGAGATTCGCCGATGAGATGAGGGAAGAAATGAGGCAGATCAGGACGGTGGCTCGTCCAAATGTTCGCCCAGGAGCTCCGGCAACCATACCGGATCCGCC
>NW_021482179.1:0-1450 GCF_001605985.2 Dendrobium catenatum | reverse complement strand
CCTAATTTCATTCAGCTTCTCGCTGAAATATGCTACCGGGTGATCCTCCTGGGAGAGGACTCCTCCAATTCCGACCCCCGAAGCATCGCAGGTCACTTCGAAGACTTTAGAGAAGTCAGGAAGTCTCATCACTGGGGCTTCCACCATTCGTTTCTTAATCTCATCGAATGCTCTGGTGGCAGCCGGGGTCCAATGAAAATCACCCTTCTTAAGACAATCAGTGATAGGAGATACTATGGTGCTGAAATTTCGGATGAATCTCCTATAGAAGGTAGCTAACCTGTGGAAGCTGCGAACTTCACGGATGTTCTGAGGGACGGGCCAGTCAACTATGGCTCTAACCTTCTCGGGGTCGGCAGAAACACCTTGCGCAGATACAATAAAGCCCAGAAAGATGACTTGGTCTACGAGGAAAGTACATTTCTTAGGATTGGCATAAAACTGTTCTTTCCTCAAGACATCACAAACTTGCCTAAGGTGGTCAAGGTGCTGATCAACAGAATGACTATAGATAAGTATGTCATCAAAATAGACGACAACAAACTTACCCATAAAGGGGCGCAACACCTGAGTCATAACCCTCATAAAAGTGCTAGGGGCATTACTCAGTCCAAAGGGCATAACTAACCACTCATAAAGGCCATCTTTCGTTTTGAAAGCGGTTTTCCACTCATCATCGGGTCGGATCCGGATCTGGTGGTACCCACTCTTAAGATCAATTTTGGAGAATAAAGTTGCACCCGTCATCATATCGAGCATGTCATCGAGCCTCGGAATGGGGAATCGATATTTGACGGTGATCTTGTTGATAGCACGGCTATCAACACACATTCTCCAAGTTCCGTCCTTCTTAGGTGTGAGAAGGGCCGGCACCGCACAGGGACTAAGACTCTCCTTAATGAAACCTCGCTGCAGTAACTCGTCAACCTGCTTCTTGAGCTCGACATGTTCCGAGGGGTTCATGCGGTAGTGGGGCAGGTTTGGTAGGGAGGCTCCAGGGACGAAGTCTATAGCATGCTGAATGTCTCTAAGCGGAGGTAACTGATTTGGGAGATCATCGGGAAAGACATCAGCATACTGTCCTAAAATAGGCTGTACCTCCTCAGGAATGGGTTCGTCAGATTCAGTGGAAGTCTCACGAGCGACTAAGGCAAACAGAGGGGCGCCTTGGGCAATCTCAGTAATCATATCCTTGGCGGTGACAAGGTTCAGGTCTCTCTTAGATTTGGTTGGGTTGGATTTTGTGGCATCCGTAACCCGGGGTTGTGATGGCAAGAGCTTAATCTTTTTGCCCACATGTTCAAACACGCAGGTGTTTGAACGCCCATAAATGTGGGCATCGTTGTCGTAGATCCAGGGACGACCTAGTAAAATTTGACCAACTTTCATAGTCAACACATCGCACCAGACATTCTCCTTATAAGTGGCAAAGAGATGGGTACGTGGCTTC
>NW_021482178.1:0-1055 GCF_001605985.2 Dendrobium catenatum | reverse complement strand
AATTTTATGATTTGTCTAATATTTTAATTTTATTTGCGTACTTTAGGTCAATCACTTTAAAGGTTAAATTTTTAAATGATTTTCATATGTATGGTTACAATTCCAGTCTTTTTCTTCTTCACTTTTTGATGTTGTCAAAAATGAGGAGAAATTGTTTGTTGTGTCTTGTATATTCGTGTCTAGTATATTTTTATGTTTTTTATTTGTTTTATTGTATGTTCTCGTATGTGTGTTTGATTGTTTTTGTTTTGTCTTTTGTGTTATTTTGTGTTGTATAAAAATTTTGAAAAATAATTTTTTTTTTTTGAATTCAAATGCCTCCTTATTTTCATAAGTTCATCATTTTAGGGGGAGTTTAGGAGATTCTTAAAATTTTAAATTATACAAACAATAATTGTTTTGCCATCATCAAAAAGGGGGAGATTGTTAGGAAAGTTGCTATTTGCTTGTTTTACATTCTTCCAACTTGTATAGTTTTAATGATTCCAAATATTATTGTTTTATGTGTTGTTATCTCCTAACATTTTTTGAAAGATTTATTTTTGCTCTTGTGTGGACTAACATTTTAGAAAAATCGAACTCCAGAGAAACGAAGACTTCAAAATTAATTCATCATGAAATACTCTATGATTTGAAGCTTGCACTTTTCTTTGAAATAAACTTGAAAGGGAGTTATTGTAAATTGAGTGAATTAAAACACACACACTTAAGGATATCTTAAATATTTTGTACTGATCGTACGGGACGAACATAGTTCGTACGGGACGATCAGGTCAGTTATCTCCTCGTAAGAACAATGGAATGAATAGGAACTGAAAAAAAAATATTTTTTGTAAGTTCTGATCCTCCAGGATGAAATATTTTGTCCTGGGACGAACCTATTTCGTCCCAGGACAAAATTGGTTCGTACTGATGCACAAATGGTTCGTACGGGACAGTTTTTTACACAGTATTTTATTCATACTAGACAAAAATATTTTTGTACTGTACAAAATTGTTTGTTATGTATTGTGTTTTTGTGTCTAGTGTATTTTTATGTTTTTTATTTGGTTTAT
>NW_021482177.1:0-210 GCF_001605985.2 Dendrobium catenatum | reverse complement strand
GTGGCTGAGAAATCTCATGACGCGATCAATCGCCATAACTCCCAGCCTTATCGTCTCCATCATCGGTGGATCCTCCGGTGCGGGAAGATTAATCATTATTGCATCAGTAAGTACTTCTCTCATTTATATCAAATAGCTAAAATCAAATAAGCATTAACTGCAATTAATTAATTTGTGTCCTGCAGATGATACTGTCGTTCGAGTTGCCAT
>NW_021482176.1:0-216 GCF_001605985.2 Dendrobium catenatum | reverse complement strand
CTTTATTACTTCTCTTCTACCCGAAGAACAAATAGAAGAAATAAAAGAACTTCTTTGTGAATTCAGGGACCGTTTTGCCTGGACTGGACATATGCTGAGATGCCTGGCTTATCCCCTGACGTAGCAGTTCACAGATTATCAATCAAACCGGATGTAGCACCCGTCAAGCAAGCTTCAAGGAGAATGAGATTGGAGATTGAAGAACAAGTGATTGCT
>NW_021482175.1:0-1567 GCF_001605985.2 Dendrobium catenatum | reverse complement strand
CGGGATCGAACGCGTGGCGGCGGCGCAGGGTTCACGCGTTTTCCACTTAACCACGTCAGCGCGTGGTCAAGGCCGTCCGATCGCTCGCGCACCCGATCTGACGGTCCAGATCGAATCCCGCGTTTTGATCTCGTGAGAAGAGATCGGACGGCTGATCTCTGATCGCGCGGTTTCGAACGAACGCTGGAGATCTCGCCAGCTCGTGATCCATACAAACATTTGATACACGCGATTGTATGGACCGCGGGATGATGAGATCCGAGCCGTTGATCATCAAATCAACGGCTCACAAAAACGTACAACCATGCATGCAGCCTACCAGCGCCCTAGAAAAACATTTTTGGCCTCGTTCTTTGACCCGGATCCATCGACTTTTCAATGAAATTTAAGTTAGATTGGACTGAACAGAAATCCAGTGGGAAAGGGTTAGTTAAAGCCTAAACATCCTAGATGAAGAGCTAAATAACCATAGCTAATGTGTAATTAAGTCTAGATTTTAAGGGATTACTACCACTGGATCTCGATACTCTCTGGAGTGGTGACTTTGTAGATTGTCCCAGTGTAGATCCCCAGCGGAAGATCCGAGCTCGGAACGACGCCTGGACGACTGCTACACGCAGCCTAGACGGTCTGGGTGGTGATTTTCGCCGGAAGAACTCGCCGCCGGTGACGGGCAACACTTGGATTTTGTACGTGGGAAGGTAAGAAGGAAGCTTGAGATCCAAACGAATTGCAGAACTTTGTTCTGGGAGGCTGGGGTTGGTGAGAGAGGCTGGCGTTTGATCAATAATCAAAAGTTGCCTTTCCTCACTATTTCAATACGAGCTGGGCTAGCATTTTGGATGGCTAGGATTGATCGCAGGGGCTTCCCTAGATGGCGCCACGATGTCCTGGGAAAGCTGGAAGGCTACGGAAAGGGACTGGACATCAGCCTCATTCCCATTTGGGTTGGACTTGGGATGAAGTGGAGGAGACTTGCCACTATAGGCTAAACAAAGGAGTGGAGCTCGGTTCTAGGGAGCCTATTAGGGAGAACTTTTGGGAATAATAGGTCGGCCTAAAGAGCCTTAAATCAGGGAAGGGCTTAGCAATTGTGATAAAAGCCTTCTAGAAGAGGTTTAAGCTTGGTTTGACCAGGTTGACCAGTCAACTGGTGCTAGGGCTGAATGTGCATCCAAGAGGTCATGGAGCTTTCCAGTGGCCTGGATGGGTGGTGGCTTGAGCTAAGTTCAATGGGTTGACGGTTTGACTACAAAACTGGTCCCTTAAGCCTTGAAGTTGACTGTGTTGACCGTCAACTCATAAGGGGTTATGAATTCTTCATTTAGGTAATTCAAATAGTTTGATTAGGTGGATCATTGGAGGTGGTTCCAAGAGCCATGCATGTCAAATGGATTAAGAGGCTTAACTGGGCCTTTAATGGGCTTCAGCAAAACTGTTGACATTGTCAACCGTTGGGTTGAGGGGCTTTAGAAATAGGATTCAACAATTCAGAATATCATCCTGAGTCTATTGGATGTGGTCCCAGGGTTTTTGGAGGGGTCGATTTGGTCAAAATCACCATTTT
>NW_021482174.1:0-324 GCF_001605985.2 Dendrobium catenatum | reverse complement strand
TTTCAAAATCATAAGTTTAAACTACTTTTTAATTAACATAGATGGCTAACTTTGGAAACCGAAACACACCTGAGGGTTACTCTATTACTAGACCTCAACTATTTGACAATATACCTTTTGATTTTTGGAAAACACGCATGTCTACTTTCTTATAATCACTTGATTATCATATGTAGATCTTAGTCCTGGAAGGTTATACAAAATAAACTAGATTAGTTGACAGAGTTAGGGTTGAAACACCTTTTCCAGACTGGACTGTAGAAGAATGTGACTTAGCATAACTAAACGCAAAATGTTTAAATAGTTTCTTTTGTGCTTTAAAAT
>NW_021482173.1:0-233 GCF_001605985.2 Dendrobium catenatum | reverse complement strand
CTGAAACTTTGGTGCTAACACTTGAGGACAGGTGTACTACACCACAGCTAAGAAAACAAATCTGAGGTGCCAAGGGAGCATACCTGACACCTAGTCCGATAATCATGAGTGAGATCTATGATTATCAGCAGGTCACAGTGGTAACACCTACCCTAATCAGGTAGGACCCTGTGCAAAGTGAAAGTAATACTACAATATTCATAGGACCACTCTGGCAGCTTGGAGCAGTGTAT
>NW_021482172.1:0-302 GCF_001605985.2 Dendrobium catenatum | reverse complement strand
CTTGAGATGCCGGTTTTGTTCTCTGATATGTGCCAGGCTGGAAACAAAGGCGACAGCTTGGATCTTGAGCTGGTTCTCTTGCATCATTTCCAGCGCCTCCTCCTTCATGCATGACAACCAGAAGCCCAAAAAATACAGCGCAGTTTGAAAAAAAAGGTTATGAGACAAGGTAAAATGGGCGCAGAGCAAGCCGTCACAGAGGTAAGCCGAAGGAAGCCGAAGCGCTCTGCCTGGTTGCACACTAAAATGTGCCATCCAGAGGGAGAGCGACAAGCTTCCACAAAAAAAAAAAAAAAAAAAAA
>NW_021482171.1:0-409 GCF_001605985.2 Dendrobium catenatum | reverse complement strand
TGAACTGATGATTATTTGCCATTGACTTAACATTAGTTCGAAGGGCTAGTTCACTGACATCCATCCTTCATCAAATCTGCCACACAAAGCACATGACAAAAGACACCTAAAATTGATTCTCAAATTTCAAAGCGGATTAATCAACAAATCCATTACACATAATGCCTGAGATTGATGCCATTCCCGATTAGCCAAACAAGCTATTATAGTCGAGTTGAAACAATAAAAAAATTGACTTCAAAATTTTAAAGTCAGATATACATTCTTTCATAGTACAGGTTAATGGACTTTGACAAGTTATTCGAGTTAAATCATAATACTAACAAGAAGCTATGGTGACAAAGAGAGAAGAAAAGAAGCAATGTATTAAAGGTATAAAGTTATAAAGGGAAAGGTTGATTTACATATC
>NW_021482170.1:0-238 GCF_001605985.2 Dendrobium catenatum | reverse complement strand
CCGATAAAGCTAAAATCTACCATCTTTTATGATGGTAGTGTAAAGAAAGAATAAATATGTATACGGTGAATATCAGGGTGTGACATTTAGTCCTCATGTCCAAAGATTCATCACTGGAAGGTCCCGATATAGGGAAAAACAATCATCTATTTTGATGGTAGGGCAAAAAAATAATCAAGATATATACGGTGAGCATCGGGTGTGACACTTGGATGTATATCCGAGAATCCAAGGTCCC
>NW_021482169.1:0-564 GCF_001605985.2 Dendrobium catenatum | reverse complement strand
AGCTGAAAATTATATACATTAAAATATAAAATTATATTTATCTCTCAAAATTCATATACAATAGTCAATAATTTAATCCATGCATGTATCAGTCTATCTTTTAGTTATTGACTATAAAAGAATAAAAAAATATATAAAGAAAAACATAAACAAAATAAAACCTGAATCTGAGATATGTCCTCACTCTATTGGATTCTGACCCCTTATTGAAAATATATAAACCCACAAAGTTAGCTAATATCTCAGTAGGTTCTCAGAACCTATAACTGAAATTAATATAAGATAATATGAACAATATGCATTTAATCATTCAATCACTATCTATATGAATATATAATTGTTAAAATATGTAACACAATAATCAATGAAATAGTAATATGTCATATGATCAATAAGCATCAGTAAAATTAAATTTAATATATTCGTGTAAATATGTGTATAATAATTAAAACTTTAACATATTAAAAGTTACATGGTTAAACTTTGAAATTTACTAAAAATAAAGATATCACAAATTTTATAAGTTATGATCAAATTAAAATTCATAAACTATAAAATACGCAA
>NW_021482168.1:0-209 GCF_001605985.2 Dendrobium catenatum | reverse complement strand
ATTTAATATATAAGGGGCATTTTAAAATATTTAAATATGATCAAATTATGAGAGTGATTTTTATTTAGAAAATGTCCAAGATTTCACTTAAGGGCCTACGAACGCCTTCTGTCCGCTTGCACACATGTTGCGGATCCGGTGGCGTTAAAGTTTTCTAGATTTCAGTTATTACATTTAGTTTGTTTTGACTCCTATAAATGTCACTTAGC
>NW_021482167.1:0-247 GCF_001605985.2 Dendrobium catenatum | reverse complement strand
GTATAGGAATATTATTGTGCCAAATAGAATCATAAATAATAGAACTTTCATTCTTAACTCTAAACACCTGCCACACATTTTAAAGTTATCAATTTAGTTTTAATAATTTTGGTTATTAATAAAGATGCAATTTTGATTTTAGTAGGCGTATTAGATTTTGATACTTTTATTAGGTTATTAATTAAGGAGAGTTATTGTATTATTAATTGCTAAATAACTATTATATATTTCATAATTATTAAATATT
>NW_021482166.1:0-1910 GCF_001605985.2 Dendrobium catenatum | reverse complement strand
AGACCCCTATGAGACCAATAATTCAGGGATAGTTTACAGTCCCTTTAGAAAATTGAAAACTTAAAAGTTCTTTCTCGTATCTAATAACCTCCCCCTTCCTCTCCACCATTTTCAACTTCCCCAAGCTTTTTGGCCACCTCAATATTGTTCCCCAACCTTTTTTTGCCGCCTCTGCTGATAGATCTTGATCTCTGGAGTTAAAACTAGAGAATGAAATACAGAGAGCGGGTATACAGATAGAGGGAAAAGCTTACTTACCGTCTTGGATGAGTTGGCTTATTTATATTTGAATTCAATAATTCTATTACAAAACTAGTGGACAGGAATATCAAAAAAGCATTTAACAATACATGGATATTAGTGAGCTACGTGTATAGTAAGTAAAACTACTCTTATATCTTAACACCCTCCCTCAAACTGATCTTGGTATCGCCTGGATCAGTTTGCTTGCAAGAGTTCTGAACCGAAGAGCTGGAGCTTAGTATCGTCTGGATTAATTTGCTTGCAAGAGTTCTGAATCGAAGAACTGGAAGGGTTTAGTGAATAAGTCTGCTATCTGATCATTTGTACATATGTGATGTATTGTAAGTTTCTTGGTTTGTATACAATCACAAACAAAATGACAATCAACTTCTATGTGTTTCGTCTTTGCATGAAATACAGGATTGTTTGATAATGCTATTGTAGAGGTATTGTCACAATTAATCATGGTAGGTTCTTTTTGATGAATGTTAAATTCTTCTAGGAGTCTTCTTAACCAGATAACTTCGGCTGTCACTATGGCTAATGCTCTGTATTCGGCCTTTGTAGATGATCGAGCGACTGTCGTCTGCTTTTTAACTTGCCATGAAATAATAGATTTTCCCAAAAAATTGTAATATCCTGAAATAAACTTTCTATCACTGGCATTACTAGCCCAGTCTGCATCCACATAACTACGTAAAGTGAGTGAATTTTTATACAAAGGTATACCAAAATCAGTGGTACCTTTAATGTACCGCAGTAACCGTTTGAGAGCTTCAAAATTGATAATCAGCGGTCTATGCATAGACTGACTCAATTGATTCACCGCAAATTGAATGGCAGGTCTAGTTAATGTCAAGTATTGTAGTGCTCATATTAATTGCATGTATACTTGAGGATTCGAAAATTCTTCATGAGACTTTGCTGTTATAGTGATTTTACCTGACATTGGAGTTTCCATCGGCTTTGTTGCTTGCATTCCAGCTCGGTTTAAGATTTTTCAGCATATTGTTTAAGAGATCTAATAGTTTTTTTAGATTAATCCTAATTATTTATGTATCTTTAACATTTAATTAATATTTAACTTAATATTGAATTAATTTTTTTTTAAATGAACATGTTTTAAATTTTTTTAATTGAAGAATTATTTTAAAACTTATTAATTTGAGATTAAAATTAATTTAAAGTACATTTAATTAAACTTAATCGACCATTTTAATAATTTATTAAATTTTTAATTTAATTCAAATAATTTCAAGTCATTAAAATATTCTATTTTTTTTTCTAAACTATTTTAAATTTATTCTTGATTGGTCTCCAAATTATTTTAAAACTATATCATCTTTTTAGAAATTCCTAAAATCAACTTATTTGCAAATATTAAATTTAATTTTGAAATTATATACTTTAAATCTTGAGAGCCTTGAGGGAAATCTTTGAATTTTAAACGTGGATTGAGCTTATGTTATTGGAAATATGGGGGGAGGATTAGTGGATAGTTGTGTTTCAACTATTCAATAATCAAGTTATTAATCATGTTAATTATTTTCAAACCTTGCATGTGTAGGATGCACACACCACTTAGCCTAGGTTCTCCTAGATTTAAGGACTTGATTGTGCTATGTTTGTGCATCTATACATGTTAAAGTTCAAGGGTTAGTAACATT
>NW_021482165.1:0-3867 GCF_001605985.2 Dendrobium catenatum | reverse complement strand
GTGTCTTATCTACAAACCCATCTGTCTTCCAAAATTTGCCCCGAAATTTATTCGTTAAAACTCCCCTCGCCGAATAAAAGAAAAGCGGGCGGAGGCCGGGGCCGAATTTTCGGAGCCCACATTTGCACAGCTAACTTTCAAGTATTATGTTTATTACACCTCATATGATGGTGTTTTGATAGGGTATTTCAACTTTATAAGTTTCTGGTTTTATCTGAAATAGCCTCTGGATGAGAGGAAAAAGGAAGTGTGCTAAACTATATCAACCGTCACATTCAATAACTCGCATACACGTGATGTGAAGCATCAAAGCTTGTTTCAATGACCTCAATACCATATCTAAAAGGTTGTGAATGAATAACATGGCAAGTCTCAACTCTCCTGAGTCATCGAACAATTAGCAATTTTATGGTCAACCAACAAAAGACCATTGAGACTTAGGTCTCTTTACCACATTCAGAAGCGCATGGACAACTGTTTTATTCTTGGCTCTGTCGAGTCATAGAACATTTGAAAAGCTTGTGGTCAGTAATCAAAGCATAGCAAAATAACATATGAGCCTTACCACCATACCCAAAAGATAGTGGAGGTGGGAAACTCAAGAGTAGCACAATTAGGACTGATCTGGTTTATTCTTTAAGGAATGGATTTTATGAAGGTTAAATGTAGGAAATCAGATATTGAGGGCTATATTAGCATATGAAGTTATGATCAAGAGATTTTAGTGGAGTTTTATAATAATTAAATGCTTATAGAGTGGTGGAGAATAGGCCATGATATACTTGCACCTAATATTAACTGGCAGCTTCTAGAAAGGGTTTGATGTGAATTTAATGGTTAGGTTGAGTATGGCTGCTCTTGGGAGATGAATAGGATATAGGGGAAGATGCTAGTAAGGTTTCAAAGAGGATTTGAGAAACGAAACATTAAGCATAAAGATAACTAACCAACTCCCACCAAGAATAGTAAAGTTAGGCAACCAGGCTCTAACCACAAGAAAATCAATTTCTCCAAAATTTCTGATTCAAAAGTTGAAATATTGCATTATAACGAAAAACACTATATATAGGCATTACATTGACCCTTAGAATACCCTTATTTCAAACAAAAGAAAAAAAAAATTAAGGGAAAAAGTAGGGCTGGATGCTTAAATGGAGAAGTTCCAACATGCTTTTAATTCTTCATGATATTCAACCACTGATCCACATTGTCCCAAGAATAAAATAAAAGATACAAAAGAAAAAACAAAAATTACAATTCTAAATTTTTTAATTTTGGGCTCTTTATTTGGCTCTTATAATTAGACAATTTATTTGGTCCCTTGCTTGGGCTTTAGATTAACTCTTATAATTTAACATTCATCTTGGATTTTTTTAATCTACATAATGTGCTAGATCAAATAGTGAATAGCAACGTGATCAACCTCAACTCTATCGATTATTGGACATCCAACAAGCTTGTGGTCGACCATAGGAGGTAGAGAAAGAAGATAACTGTAAAGAGGGGAGAAGAATAGATTGAGTATAGAAAACCCGATATCACTTGGGTTGGATGATCTGGCAAAGCTCTGATCATGCTTCCATGGGGACTCCTTCAGTTAGGCATCAAAGAAGCATTCTAACAAAACACCATGGCTTCCCTTCTTTTCTTCTTATGCTCATGGAAAACTCTACTTATTTGTAGGAGGTTGGAAGTCCTTTTATTTTTACAAGAGATGTAGGACTAAAATTCTTTTAAGGCTAGTTCACGAGGAGCTAGATCATGATTTATAAGATGTGGGACAACCCACATGATAAAGGACCAACTTCAAACTCGATGGAAAACTATTTTGGCTTGATGGGATCCCATCAATTTTTGAGAATTTCAGTAAAGACTCAAGGTGCGACAAGGCCACATAAGGATCCAATTGGGCTCTTTGAGCATAAAAAATCTACGAATAAGAGAGAGACTCGAGGATTTTTTTTTTTTTTTGCCAGACATTTAACATCTTTTGTCATTGTGGAGAAGTCCTAGGCATAGTTAATGCCTTGCTAGTACAAACACACTAAAGGGTGTTGATGCGGGCCATGTTTTGATCCCAAAACCTGCGTAATTGAAGAAAAACCACAGGCATGCCTCTGACCAATGAGTTTGAGCCAAAGCGAAGATCAAAAATTTGCTCATTCATATATCCCAATCTAATAGCCAAAAAATCCAAAAATCAAGTAAATAACACTGGTTTACCAAGCTATGGCCTTGAAAGAAGTCCAGTGGACACAACCTCCAAAAAATGAAACTCAGTTAACAGAATTTGAGCCGGAAGAAGTGGGAATGTAGGTTCAACCACTGCTCATTAAAAAAATAATATATATACAAATATTTCCATAAATTGCAAAGCCCTTGCAAACATTGCTCAGCAGTTTTGTATCAACAAAAACATAAGCACTCTACTCATGTTGCTTGGTGGTGCGATGGTTTCTTAATGTAATTGGGCGTTTTAATTGAAAATACAAAAAAAAAACAAATAATTAAACACTTGAATAGAAATAAATAAACTAAGAATTGAATAAGCAGCAAACCTTGGTTTGAGATGAAATATCAAGCTTCTTCAAACCTGTAAAGCAATATACCATCCATTTAGTAGTGTTCATATAAATCAGTTAACCGTGTAAATAATGCAAAAGTATACAACAGCAGAGACGTGCCAATTGCCATCTTGAAATGGCAAAACCATGAATTTCGAGAACAAAGATTAAAATGGCATACTTCTCAGGTGTGGTTTATCTAGCTTGCGTTGTTCTTTTGCTTTACCAGAAGGCTCCATATTGGCAGTTTGATTTGATTCAGACAACGAAATCTTACTAGAAGCTCTAAGATTCTCAAACAAACGTACTTCAAGGTTGTCCAATGCTCGGCTTTCACTATCCAACGTAGAGGTTGACTCCGCGGATTGTCTTAATTCTTCGTGAATTCCAGGTAACTTTATTCCAACAGCTTTGCTATATGTGGAATTGATGAAAGCCAGCTCTTCAGGGTTAAGAACGCCTATCAAAGAGCCAAGACCCTGAGTAATACCCTTATTGATGAAATATATGATAAAATAAGGACTACAAGTTGACAATGAGGCTCACCTTCACCGGTGAAAAATTCACTATCCCATGCTAAACTTTTGCGCAAGCTGTACCTATCAGATCTTCCGCACTTTTTCTGTGGAGATTCAGATAGTTCGGAAAGTTGCTCCATTTTCTTGCACACCCTCTCCGCATTTTCGGCTTCCAGATTACTAGAAGTGTAAGATCCTGGGCAGTTAAAGCAAGCATAATTTTATAAGAGAGGCCGATTTGGATAGAAGGATGGCAAAATGGACGTTAGTATTCAATAATTTCACTTGACAGGCCTGAATCATTACCATATAAATCAAGTCCTGTGCCATTTATAATTAGGCTTATTTTCCTTGTTTCGTTTAATAAACTTATAACAACAATGGTTCAGAACAAACATTAATGCCTCCAGCCCATAAGGCACCGCAAATTTGGAAAAATTACATCTGTAGTGTGAATTTTATATTCTTTATTCTTTTATTTTTGGAGGAATTAGTGTGGCATTCTGTGTCCTAACTAATTTAATAAGGTGGGATATCTCAATATAAACTACTACTACTATATGGGATCAGCTACATTGAATATTTTTTCTTCATTGTGTCCTATTAAGAGTCAAATTCTTATTTAAATCCAATGAAAAAATGTCATTTCTAACACTTGTTAATCAAGTCTTTTTAGGACTACCTCTACATTTCTTAACATAGGTCAAATCTAATACATCTACTTTCCTAACTGGGTCATTGGAAAGCCGGCATTTTATGTGACTAAACCATTTAAGGCAACTTTC
>NW_021482164.1:0-206 GCF_001605985.2 Dendrobium catenatum | reverse complement strand
CATTCTACTAATTAAATATTTCAGGTAAGTCTCCAAAAGATTTAGAAATGACAAAAAGAAAAGAGTTCGTCTATAGAAGACGACGTACAACTGATAACATATAATCTATGATTTGAGATAAATGTTAACTATTTTGAAAAAAAAATTGTTAGTGGCTCTTTAGATAAAAGAAAAGAGAATTTAATGTTTTAATGTTGGTTTGTTTA
>NW_021482163.1:0-490 GCF_001605985.2 Dendrobium catenatum | reverse complement strand
CGAAATATGCTCATCTTCGTGTCTTTGGCTGCGAGTGCTTTCCTCTTCTCCCTCCTCATTCTAGACATAAGCTTCAACCCAAATCTAAATCGTGTGTGTTTTTAGGATATTCCGATACTTACAAAGGCTATAAATGCCTTGATACTACGACTAATCGGATTATTATTTCCAGACACATCACTTTTAACGAATCCAAATTTCCTTTCCAACACCGATCTGCTGATTCCGGTTCTTCTCCAAGACTGGAAACCCCTCCTCTGTTACTTCAACCTACCTCCAAGGCAATTCAGTCTATGCCTTCCCTTACACCCACTAGCCAATTTCCCATTCCGTTACCAGCTGCCACTTCAAATATACCAACCATCCATGACAATTCTCCGAATGATCTGCCCATTTCCTCTCCAGTCTATGTTTCTTCTCCTACGCCTCCCAGCAACCTGGCCGAGACTACTTTACCTCATAACACTCACCCCATGGTCACTAGAGCAAG
>NW_021482162.1:0-1354 GCF_001605985.2 Dendrobium catenatum | reverse complement strand
CTTCCCTTACGATCCTTCAGAGCTTCACGTTAACCCTGTCTCCAGCTGAATCTGATTCCCTACCTCATAACCTCCCGTTGAATCCTCTACACCTAATCAGACTCCTGCTCTGATTCCAGGTTGCACTCAACCGAATCGGCCCATTATAGCCACAGATCCCTGTTCGTAAATCTTGCTGACCCTTCCTCCACATGCAAGCTCGTGGAAAGCCGCACAACCATTCCTATACTCGAGTAACTCTACCTGTCTACTTCATACTTCCTATTCTTCATCCTGTATCCCTTTATCAAGCCCGACGTCCAACTCCAACGAGCCAAATCCCCTCCGGATCTTGAGCCCTCCGTCCGGCTCTTACTAGTTATACGTTCGACTATAATCCTGAAGCCAATAGCCACGCACCAACAGCTTCGACCTGAACCTCCTCCGACTCCTCAAAGCCTCGACCTTCCAGTTTCCTTCCCCTCGATCAAACTCCATAAGAACCTTCATTCGACGCCACCATCCCGACAACCAACACAACAAAGCCCGCCGACTGTCAACCCCCCGACCTCCAAATCTCCAAGATAGTTTGAGCCCCTCACACACGTCCTAGCTTGACCCGCCTCCTATCTGCTGAACTGAGTCGTCATCTTTTCCTCCCCTCAGCTCCTATTAATTCCTTCAGTTCAAAAAAACACTAGCAATCCATATAACCTATCCTCCTTTCATCCAACAAAGATAAAAGCTTGAATGAACTAGCAATGGGATTTGTGGTGGAAAGAACTCAAAGAAAATGAGAATTCTAATGTGCACCACAACCCACACACAAACAACATAAAGCTTCTAAATCTCGTATTAGTCAGCCTGTAGACTTGTGAAAAGAACGTGAAGAAACTAACAGAGAAGATACCATAAATAGTGTATTAATTCATTGAAAATCTCCTGATGAATGCAATAAAACTTCCTAAAAGCGTACATAAGGAGATCGTAATGAATGTGAGGATATGTTCGATATAATAACGCGCTCATGAGAAAATATCAGAGACTTACAACAAATATGACAATATCCTTATGAGATTAACTCGCAAGCAACATCATCCAAAAGCAAAGAGCACACACTTCCTACATACATCTATAACAGATTTGATATGCATATGATATCTTGCTGGTATATTGGAATAATGACACTTTCAAGTGACGGTAGATGACCCGTCACATGTATAGTGGCCTACAAGTAGGCACAGAACCTCTATAACTAATATGATAACCTATATGGATCTCCCGCAAACATGAATCAGGAGGATTACAGTGAGTGTGGCATACGAACTATTGTTAAAAGCAGCAAGTCCGTAATGAATACTAGCTCCTCCGAGTC
>NW_021482161.1:0-360 GCF_001605985.2 Dendrobium catenatum | reverse complement strand
TATCTCCGCCGGTTTTGGGTGCGTCGATAAATTTTTTTCCGACGCATATGTTGCGCCAGAAACAGTTCCGGCGCAGTTTCTGACGCATTACCGGCGCATTAAACGGTTTGTTCGCCGACGTCAAAACTGTGAGAATTCCGGCGCCTAATGCCCCGGTATTTACCGTCGTATCATGCGACGGTAATTAACGGCGAATAAGGCGCCGAAATTGCGTAAGCGAAATTCCACGATTGGTTTACGACGCAATTGTTGCGCCGGTAATTAACGGCGGAATATCCGTCGAACTTGCGACGGTAGTGTCCGACGAATCATATTCGCTGGTATGTACGCTCGATACATTTCGTTGTATCGTCTTTTCCG
>NW_021482160.1:0-555 GCF_001605985.2 Dendrobium catenatum | reverse complement strand
GGAGGTCCAACCCTATTTATCAATCTATTAAGGATTTTAATAACATGATCTTGGATTATAACCTCATTGATATTGGGTATTTTGGTAGCAACTTAACTTGGAATTGGGGTACTCTCTGGAAATGGTAAGATCGTTTACATTTTAATGATAGTTGGATTAATTCCTTTTCTTCTACCCATGTTGAATGCCTTAGTAGAACTCTCTATGATCTTTCCCTTATGCTTATTACCATTAATTTGAGACATGACACTTTGCTTCTAACTTTAGATTTCAAAATATGTAGCTTCTTGATAATTCTTTTATTAACATGATCCAAGAGAATTGGCAAGCTCCCCTTCACCCAGATAACTCTATTTTTGGTATGAATTGATTGTGGTTTAAACTGAAAAGATTGAAGTATAAAATTAATTGGTGGAATTATAAAGTTTTTAAAAATGTTTTCACTAACATTGCCATTACTGAGGAGAAAGTTAACTCTTGTGACAATAATTATTGAAATTGCTCTGATACCAATTGAAATTACTAGATGCTCCAAGAGGGGGTGAATTGGATGAT
>NW_021482159.1:0-221 GCF_001605985.2 Dendrobium catenatum | reverse complement strand
GCCATACGGGTCAAAAACCAGAACCCGAACCCGACCCATTTCGGGTTCGGGTTGACCCTAACCCGAATTTCTCGAGTCGGGTTCGGGTCGGGTTTTCGGGTTGTGTCAAATGTTGACAGGCCTACTAATAATGGACTCACAGGTCTTCAATCTTCTGAATAGATGAAATAACTAAAGATAGTTAAAAAGCACTAAAGCATGAAACATCTAACAAAACTAAC
>NW_021482158.1:0-246 GCF_001605985.2 Dendrobium catenatum | reverse complement strand
CCATAAGTTCACACACTACAGGAAAATCGCTCATTACCGACGGATTTCTGGCAGCTTTCCGACGGATAAAGATCAAATATTTCTGAATGATTTTCAGGAATATTTTTTGGCAGCTTTTCGACGGATTTTCCATGAATTTTAATAATTTCTGAAAAAGATTATATATCAGTAATTTCATTAATTATTAATTTTATAGCATTTAAATAATAATTCATTTAATAAATTTAATATAAAAATAATTAAAAT
>NW_021482157.1:0-271 GCF_001605985.2 Dendrobium catenatum | reverse complement strand
GTAGGTTTCATGGAAAAAAGTTCGTACTCATGTAGTAAAGTATTCAACCTAGATTGATTAACTTCATTTGTGCCATCATAAGTGATATATAATTTATTCTAGATTTCTGTACCAATAGTAGAAGTTGAAACACACATGTAATCTTCGAAGTTTAAAACACAGAAAAAAAAAGTTTAATTATTTTGCATTAAATTGTGCTAAGTTCCTATCATTAAATGTCCATTCAGTAAAAGAAAGTTTAGTTTTTATGCCATTAACTTCACGTGACGGA
>NW_021482156.1:0-242 GCF_001605985.2 Dendrobium catenatum | reverse complement strand
TTGTGCCCGATCAAGATAATTTTTGGAGGACGTATCAAATATTGATTTTGTTGATCATAGACCATTTTTTTTTAACATTCTAAATCATTTAATGGTCTCATAATTAAATAAATTTAGGCTGATTGGATCCATCTCATCGAGATACTCAAATTGATTAGAAGCATAAAAAATTTGGATATCATTTAGACCTCCAATTAATGTGTTTGATTACAAGTTTATTGAAATTAGAATTCAAATGACTT
>NW_021482155.1:0-323 GCF_001605985.2 Dendrobium catenatum | reverse complement strand
ATGCTGTGATGGATGCAGTTTAGGTCTCCATACTAACTATGTCCTACGGTGAATTGTGCATGTGCGGGCTATGTGACCTAACATGCCACAAGAGAAACACCTAACACCAGGAAATGGGTTTATTAATCTATGTGGGTGATATAGTGCCTCTTCCTAAAGTTGAGTGATGCATGCTGTGTTGGGGGTTTGCGAGGATGGCCTAATATGAGTGATGTAATTTCATTTTCTAGTTCTTTTATTTTTCTCACTAAAAGTTTTATTTTGAACTGTCAATCCATCAACTTCTTTTAATAGCAAGTGCTCACTATGATCTACTTCTAATG
>NW_021482154.1:0-219 GCF_001605985.2 Dendrobium catenatum | reverse complement strand
TGAGAAGAGAGCCTTGAAGTCTGTTGTTGGTGTACCAAATCAGTAAATGAGGAGAAATAGAGGGGGATAGTGAGGCTTATTAGGAGTCCTAATTCAGTAAATGAGGAGAAATAGAGGGGGATAGTGAGGCTTATTAGGAGTCCTAATTCAACGGAATTTTAGTCCTAACAAATAGCTGAACTCGCTGCCGGCGAGTTCCCACACCAGCTGGTATCAGAG
>NW_021482153.1:0-298 GCF_001605985.2 Dendrobium catenatum | reverse complement strand
CATTTACAAATAATAATTTTGTCTAAAGACTAAATGTTAATGTTGTGTTAGGTATCTTATAAAAGGTTCATCTTCCATGATGCACAACACTTCTCTTCAAAGAGGCGAGCAGTATCCGACAAGTACCTGACACGACATGAGTCCGACACGTCGAAAACGTGTCCGATTAAAAAAAATATTAAATACAAATTGGACACGCGTGTTCGACACGTGTAGCTTAAATATTTTATGAATTTTTTTTAATATAATTTCTTGTATTTAAAATTTTTACTTATTTAAATATAAAAACTAAATTTTT
>NW_021482152.1:0-646 GCF_001605985.2 Dendrobium catenatum | reverse complement strand
GTTTAGCAATTTGTAAGCTTTCAAATAAGTTATCATTTTATTGAGAAAAGTCTACAATCTCAATAAAATTTAAATTCTTTTTTCTCCCGTAATTTTAAATTTAATAATCTTCTTATTTCAATCCATAGTGACAAAATGACTAGATAGTCAATCTATCCCCAATATTGTATCAAATTCATGCAGCAATAATACATTCATAATTGCTTTAAATTTCCTATGATTTATTTTGAAATTTTATCTAATCTAAATTATTAACATTCACTTTGGACTTATTTGGCATCAAGACTTTTAAAGTTGTAGGTGCTTCGAAAATCTTCAATCCAGCTGATTTTACAAATTCTTTTGAAATGAATGAATGTAAGGCTCCAGTATTAAAGAAAATTTATACATGTCTCTCTTAAATTATTTTCACATCTACAATAATTTTATAATAATTAACATAAATATTATTTAATTTATTTAACAATTGATGTAATATTTAACTTCTTATAACAAATAAATTAAAATTTTCATACATCAAATGAACAACATGCTTGTAATTACTTCGATTAAATCATTAACAACCCTGGCACTAATGAAGACACACATCATGTCCAATTACTTCTTATAACAATAATGACTCACTAAAATGGTTTTAATGATCGAA
>NW_021482151.1:0-211 GCF_001605985.2 Dendrobium catenatum | reverse complement strand
TGCAGACTCGCCGCTAAATGATGATCTGCCTGATGAACAAATTCTAGTTGTTCTAGAAAAAGAGAAATCACAAATGTGGGAAATGTATTTTGATGGTGCATCATCAATTAAACCTGCCCAACCTCCAAACCTCCCCAAAGCTCGAGCTGGTATCGGTCTTATTTTCATAGCACCGAACGGAGGAATAATGAGATTTTCATTTGGGTTAACT
>NW_021482150.1:0-267 GCF_001605985.2 Dendrobium catenatum | reverse complement strand
TTTGACACGAAAATGACCTGTTTAATATTTTTTTTTTTCACTTCCTGAGTATAATCTTTTTTTTTTTCCATCAAATAAGCTAAACTTTATAGTTAATAAATTATTAAAAAAATTAGCAAAAACTAGTTAACAAGTCGGGTTCAAGTTGGTGTCTTTGATCGGTTATTAAACAAGTTCGTTCAAGTTGATTGTACTTGGGTCAGATTAATTTCGAGTCAGTCCCAAATAAATAGTGTCAATAAATAACATGACCAATCAAACTTACTC
>NW_021482149.1:0-346 GCF_001605985.2 Dendrobium catenatum | reverse complement strand
GAGCATATACGTGAAAAGGTTGGAGTAGCTCTAGTATAAGATAAGATTAGAGAGAATCGCCTTAGATGGTTTGGTCACATAAAACGGCGGCCTTCCAATGACCCGATTAGTAGAGTAGAGGTATTAGATTTGATTTATGTTAAGATAGGTAGAGGTAGACCTAAAAAGACAAGGCTAGAAAATATTAGGCATGACCTTTCTTTATTAGATTTAAATGAGAATTTGACCTTTAATAGAATACAATGGAGAAAAATGATTCATGTAGCTGACCCCACGTAGTGGGATAAAGGCTTGATGATGATGATGATGTTGTTGTATTGTATAATTCACAATGTTTTGAAAATCG
>NW_021482148.1:0-2371 GCF_001605985.2 Dendrobium catenatum | reverse complement strand
TGGTGTATGCTTTTTGATGATGATATTCTTCATGTTAATAAGACTAAAGAGATAGTTGAAGGTAAACTCGAATTATGGAGGTCAACCTTCGAGTCTAAAAGTTTTCGTTTGAGTAGATCTAAAACCGAATACATTGAGTGTAATTCTAATAGTAATAGATCTAGTGGGGAGTTTGTGACTTTAACGGATCAAGTCATTAATAAGTCTACTCATTTTAGATATCTTGGATCTATTGTTGAAAGTGATGGTGAAATAAATTGGGATATTATTAGTAGAATTCAAGTTGGATGGTTAAAGTGGAGGAATGTTTTGAGTTTGTTGTGTGACAAAAAAGTACCACTCAATCTTAAGGAAAAATTTTATAAGATGGTGGTGAAACCTGCAATGCTTTATGGCATAGAATGTTGGCGATTAAAAAAGAAGCATAATATTAAGTTAAGTGTTGTTGAGATGAGGATGCTCAGGTGGATGATGGACTTAGTCTTAGAGACAGGATACAAAATGAGCATGTCCGAAAAAAAGGTTGGAGTAGTTACAGTGACATATAAGAATAGAGAGAGTCACCTTAGATGGTTTGGTCATGTAAAATGTCGGCCTTCCGATGACCCTGTTAGGAGAATAAATGTATTAGATTTGGCCTATATTAAGAAAAGTAGAGGTAGACCTAAAAAGACTTGGTTATAAAATATTAGAAATGATTTTTCTTTATTATATTTAAATGAAAATTTGACTCTTAACAAGCGATGTATGCAAAAGTTTCAATGTTTTCCCTTAATGGGCATTTATTGTTGCACAGAAATTTTACTTTTGGGCTTGGCCCATTTTCCCTTGGCTGATTTTCTAGCTGACTGGTCGTGCCTCTCTTGGATATTTTCCATGCTTTGGGTACTCCTATTAGAGGCTTGGGGCAGCACCTTTTTGGGGGTTGGCTGTTTGTTTTTTGGGCTATTTGGATCCTATGCTGGCTGTTGATTTTCTAGTTGTTTGGTTCCTGGGTTGGTCGTGCCTCTTTCTTGAATATTTCCCATAAAATATGGTTGTTCCTATTGGAGGCTTGGGCGGCACCTTTTGGGGGTTGTTTGGATTCCATTTCCTAATTTATAGGGGCTGTTTGTTGCTATTTTTAAATAGATTTGAGATGAATTTTTGGAGCATGAAACATGTGGGTTTCGAATAGCTTGCGAGCTATCCTCTTCTACCTCCTCTCTTCTTATAATTCGACTCGATTTCTAATATCTTCTTCTCTCCATGGTATTTCTTCCAATTATATCATTCTTCTCTAAACTTTATTAATAGTAAGTTTGTTTTGTGCATGTTTAAGCTATAGTATAAGGAAGTCTTCTTTTTTGGTAATCTTGTAGTGTCTTGAGTTTGCAACCTTAGCATCTTCTTATTTTTTGTTATTTTTTAGATACATCAATTTGATATCAGAGAATCTAAGTTATCGTGTGCATCTTTTTTTAATTAAAAAAAGAGAAGTCAAAACAAACAACAAGTTGAAGGCAATCAAGAAAGTCATCTAACTATGCCTTGGATTCCTGAGGACATGCTTCCAACAACAAAATGGATTCCACCTTGAGCATATTTTTCTATCCTCTACAAAATGAGCTTCTCAAGATTCAAATACAACTGCATTTAAGCACCGAGAAATTTGAAGCTAAGAAGCTTCATCTCCTGTCTGAATTTGAACGAGAAAAGGAGATGATCGAAAAGAAATGCGCTACTTTGACTAAGGATTTAGATAAGGCGCAAATTGCTCAATTTGGAAGTCCATAAACTATCTCATCAGGTGATGAGATTTCTCCACCAAGGAAGAATTGATGTAAGTAAAAATTTCAATTTTTTCCCTTAATGAGCATTTATTGTTGGGCTGAAATTTTACTTTTGGGCTTGGCCCATTTCGCTTGGCTGATTTTCTGGCTGATTGGCCGTGCCTCTCTCTTGGATATTTTTCATGCTTTGGTTGCTACCATTGGAGGCTTAGGGAGGCACCTTTTTGGTGGCTGGCTGTTGGTTTTTTGGGTTGTTCGGATCCTGTATTGGTTGTTAGTTTTCTGGTTGTTTGGTTCCTGGGCTGGCCGTGCCTTTTTCTTGGATATTTTTCATAAAATCAGGTTGTTCCTATTGGAGGCTTGGGCGGCACCTTTTGGGGGCCATTTGGATTCCTTTTCCCTATTTAGAGGGGCTGTTTGATGCTATTTTTAGATAGATTTGAGATGAATTTTTGGAGCATGAAACATATGGGTTTCGAATAGCTTGCGAGCTATCCACTTCTACCTCATCTCTTCTTATAATTCGTCTCGGTTTCTAATCTCTTTCTTCTCTCCACAGTATCCCTTCCAATTGCATCCTTCTTCTCTAAACTTTATTA
>NW_021482147.1:0-294 GCF_001605985.2 Dendrobium catenatum | reverse complement strand
CTCCAATTAACCTCCCAATTCGATCCTAGCCGCTGATATTAGGATTAAGAGCCTTAAATAGCGAAAATTAGGTTATTTTTGGGATCTTTTTTTTTTCTGGCTCGTGCTCTAGGCCTCCTCCTGCTCTGAGATTTCTTGTGAGGATTCCTAGAGACTTCCACCTTCATCCCCAATCGAATCCCGACGGTCAAAGCTCGCCGGCGGCGAGATTCCGGCGATCTAAAGGCTTGAACGTTTGGAGTTTTGATCTAGCCGATCCGTAGCCCGTTTGATCGAGGATTCAAGAAGGAAAAC
>NW_021482146.1:0-620 GCF_001605985.2 Dendrobium catenatum | reverse complement strand
TTATTGCAAGTTACTCATTTTACTGCATTTCAAATGATTCAATGTTTTATCTCTCGCATATTAAGTGATTCACTATATTTCTGTATAAGCCTTATGATAAAGCATAGTATTATGATATATGAATATAATATGATTGATATATTGAGTGATTGCATATGCATGTTGAAATGATGGGGCTCACGCATTTATGGTACTAGCTAGGGACGCTATAATCGTGCACGTTAAATTGATAAAGGAAATGATAAAGTAGTACCTTTATTGGTATTAGATGGTAGCTCATGTGATGGTTGTACTATATGTGAAATGAGAAAGTTAAGAATACTAATATAATGAATGCAAATTGAATATGAAATGATTAGAGTTACGATTTATGCATATGTTTATAGGAAATCAAATTTATGATATGTTTAAATGAAAGTGACATCTAACATATTACTTATATTGCCTTGAATTGCTATAGCTTAGAGGCATGCTTTACTCACTAAGCTTTGACTTATTGTTGTTGCTCCAGCATTTATTTTAGTTAAGTTTAAGATAATCAAATGAATAGAAGAGGCGAAAATGTCTACCGTAGACGTGAGGTACAAGAAGAAAAGTATCTATGCTTATTATATATATCA
>NW_021482145.1:0-334 GCF_001605985.2 Dendrobium catenatum | reverse complement strand
ATCACATTGATATCAAAGATCGATCTGTTGAAGTTCTTGATGACAAGACCAGCGTTGACAGGTCGTCTAGCCAGGTGGGCAGTATTGTTATTGCAGATTGAAATTATATACATGCCACAGAAGGCGGTGAAAGGATAGGCCTTAGCAGATTTCCTCGCTGCGCACCCAATCCTAGCAGATTCCCCACTAAATGATGATTTACCCGATGAACAGATAATGCAGGTTGAGGAGAATAAAAAGCTACCATTCTGGGAAATGTACTTTGATGGGTCATCGTCGATTAAACCTGTCCGACCTCCAAATATTGCAAGGGCCCGAGCCGGTATCGGTCTCA
>NW_021482144.1:0-1164 GCF_001605985.2 Dendrobium catenatum | reverse complement strand
TTTTCATTTGATAATTTTTTTATAGTATTTGACTGTGATCGTTTAGGTTTTAATCATCTTAACCTAATGAAAATGACATGAGAAAATATTCAAAAACTCAATGAAGAATAGGTTGACTCCTAAATTAAATAATTTGAATATGACCAGAACGATTTCAATCAAAAGTTAAAACTTAACAACTTCCTTTAAAAAAAATTGTAGTTTCAAAATATTTTAAATTTCAATGCTATGAAAAGAAATGGGGATAGAGTTGTTTAGACTCTAATATCCAAATCTAATTTATGATAAATATATACCATGAATTGAATTTTATATCTTTTTTACCATAGACTTTATCAGGAATAGAATCCCTCCAATTCTAACATCCAAGATTAGCCAATTATGGACTTAGTCAAATTGTAGCTTGATTTTTTCTTGAAGTTTGACAAAGATTTAAATAAAGGTATCATCGGCATCACTAAGGATAGAACCCCTCATGTTCTAACATCCTAGTTCAGTCAATAATTGATTTAAATTTGTATGTTATTGTTATTCAATAGTAAATGAAAACATTAGATAATCATCTCAGAACCAACTAAGGGATGTCCCTTAGTTTAGTTTCAAAATTTTGAATCTAAAGAAAGTGATTTTTATATCCATAAATATCACTATAGATCATCCAGCATCAGGATCATGTCTAGAATCTCATTCAAATTGGAAGATGTCCAAAAGAGAGTTAAAGATTTTTGGATCATGGTTTGTTTATACATCTCAATTAGGTTAGATATGTGAAGCCCAATAATGCATAACCAGCACCATTATAATTCCATTTAGATTGATCATCTGTGTGATTTTTCTTTAAAATTTGAAGATATGAAATGACCTACTCAAGTTTCTAACTAGAGAGGTCCTAAGATTTAGATTTTGTTAACCCAGATCAAAGCTCCCTACAAGCAAAACTGGGGTTTTCTTCTTCATCTTTTCATTCTTTTTGAATTAAGAACTATATCCAAAGATAATTAAAGTAGTGGTAGAAGTCCAATCTTTCTAAATTCTTTAAATGATATATATTTTGCATCTAATAAAACATCAATACTTGATGATGAACCAAAATTTTGAATTTGCAAAGTCAAGTGTTAAAAATACTAAAGGATAAATAAGTCCTTTGATATTCAAGATTTAGAA
>NW_021482143.1:0-2617 GCF_001605985.2 Dendrobium catenatum | reverse complement strand
AGCTGCAGTAATGAGCGAGAGGTGACGTGGTGCATTCTGGTTGGTCTCCGGACGGCGTTCTGCATCCGCACAAAATTATTAATCCGATGCCTCTTAGAGTAATGTTTGTACATCATAAAGTGCACTAAAATATATTTGTGAAATGCATATAAATGTACACATAGTAGAAGCTTAAAATAATAATATTAAATAATATACTTCATATTACAACACATATGAGCCTCACAATAGGCTACACCTGAATAGTTTTTTTTTTATATAGGAAAAGATACGTTTTCCTCTATCTTATATAATAACAACGTGAGGAGTACATGCCATGCACCTCTATCTTATAAGTGGCTTACATCTTTAATAGACTTTTCTGTACTATATATCTACTCACGCTTCTGATGTAACATCACAGTAATTGCATGGGCAAACTTTCATTTTCTAAAAGAAAATTTTCATGATCGTATGATCAGCCTCAAATTGCTATACTTGCACGAATATATTTATGTCAAAGATGGAGGATTAGATATTTGAATATAATGTTTAGTAGAGGAAAATAGATTATAATAATTAAACCGACTCTTCAAGATATCTTTGACGAGCATATATTTGCATTCTCATATTTTGAAATGTAACTGTTTCTATTTTGAAAGATACTTCCATTTTTGTTATGACTAAAGAAATTAGAATTTTTATGGTAAAAATTCGACTTGGAAAATGAAGGAATTTATGGTAGCCACAGAGAGAAAAAAGAAACCTTATTTGTGTTGTGGGCTATAAGATTCTGATGTATATTAATTAAGTTTTGTTAAAAAATATTTATTGTTTAATTATTTTAAGGTATATGATTTTTTTATTATAGAAGCATTTATTACTTCAAAATTTTAAAAATACATGTGAAAGAAAATGTTTCCCGAATACGTGGTTAAATACTTAAATTAATCATTTTTTTTTAATTATTGGATATTTCTAGTATGTCTTTATGTTTTAATGAGATAAAGGACCTATGAAAGTTTCGTTCAGAACAGCTTGTTTACCGCTTTCTAATGTAGTTTTTTAGTATAAAATTATTTTGAACAAAAATTTTTTGTACTAAAAAGCTGCTTTAAAAAGCATTAAAAAAGTCACCCCAAACGAAGCTGAAGTCTTAACTTGAACATTAAATGCTTCTAGCCTTTGCAAATTATTACCGTAGATAATGTATCTTTCTAGTTGAACATAGGATGTAAATATAATTAATTTATATGGTTGTTTGAATATCAATTTCGTAATAGGTTTCATTTTTACTTTATTATATTTTATTGTAATATTTTTTTCAATTTTTTATATTTTTTATTTGGAATAATGATTGTATAATTTTCATTTTAGTGAACATGGACGAAGACATCAAATTCTTTCCAAGAACATCCAATTATTTATGTGGTTGATTAATTATCACGCCATCCCATCAGCCATTTGTCGTAAAACCCTAACGCGCTTGGTATTGTGGGTCCCTCGTCCTCTCCCTTCGTCCTCGTCATCCTTTCTTTTGTCGCCTTCTTAATTCTCGTTCTGTGCGTACGTCGTCTTTGAGTGATTTTTGTGTCTGCTTGCTTTGCCACCCTGGTTGAGCCTCTTTTGATAGAGGGTGGTTTTTTTTCCACTCCGTGGGGGAAGGCGTCAAGCCCGATTCATGGTAATAACAAGGGGTTCTTTAGCATGGAGGGTGATGAGCCCTCTAAATCCCCTTCTCACTCATTCAAAGATGTTCTCTCTAAAAATCCATTGGCAGGTGATGCTATCTCAAACATAGTTCAATCAGTTTTTAACGGTGTGCAGACTGTGCTTCTATCCCATGAGGATGTTCTTAAACTTACTTCTCCCTTTTAATTTACAAAGGTTGGTAAATTTGGCTTGCGTAGACCGAACCTCGATACGATCTGCCATTTTTTCTGTAACCTTAATGTGTCTGGTTTTTACTCTGTTGGTTTGTTGGATGCTCGACAAGTTGTGATTCAACTTTGAATGATTTAGATTATAGTTGGGTGTTTGGGAGAAGAGCTTTATTTATCAACAATTGCCAAATTTATATTCTTAATTGGACTCCTTTTTTGACATTAGAGAGGAATCTCTCATAGTGCTGATCTGGATTTCATTTCCTAATTTGCATTTACATTTCTTTAGCTCGAAAGTTGTACATGCTCTTGGATCCATTTTCGATCGCCCCTTGCAAACCGACCATGTGACGGGTACTAGGACCCGACCGCCTGTGGCTAGGGTACTAGTTGAAGACGATATTTCTAAAAAATATGCTAAGGAGATTTGGGTTGGATCCAAAGCATTTGGTTATTTACAAAAAGTGGAATTTGAAAAAGTTTCAGATTTCTGCTCTCATTATACGATTCATAGTCATGCTCTATCTGAATGCTTTAAATTATATCCAAAATTGAAGAAAACTTCAAACCCAAACTTGGGGTAGGTAAATTTTCCCAAATATAATTTGATTGTTTTGGATAATGAAGTGCTTGCTCCTCACATTAAAAATCATGGAAATGTTCTTCTAGTGTGGATATATACAATGAGGATGATAAAGTTCCTAACATTTATTTCTCAATTGATTCTATGATTTAAAATACTAGTGTTCCTCAAT
>NW_021482142.1:0-259 GCF_001605985.2 Dendrobium catenatum | reverse complement strand
CGCTTACTTTATTTTAAACATTTTGAGGGTATCACACATAGTGGCTATCCGACTTTTGCTCATTCGACTCCTCTCCCTTTATTGTCGTTTGGCTTCGTTGCTTTGCAGGAGGTATAGAGATTACGCTAGTTATTTGTTCGGCTCCTTTGTTACCGTTTGACTGCACTCCTTCAACGACGATCTGAGCCGAACCCAAACATCTGATTAGACTCCTCTTTCTCTCTTTGTTTACATGTAATATGTAGGCATACATATATGA
>NW_021482141.1:0-443 GCF_001605985.2 Dendrobium catenatum | reverse complement strand
AAATTTGTGGTTTATATGAGTAAGTGTTTCTACTAATAGTGCCTTCAACGACTAGCTATCTAAATTGCTATGTTTTGTAGCTTAGTCAATAGCTATACATTATAGTGTAATTGTTGTTGATACATTTTAAGTTGCAATAGCATCTGAGAGTTCTTGGTAGAGATAAATTTTACTCTTATAAACATAACAATAGTGCTTATACATTTGTGCATGCATTGAATCCATCATAATATGAGGGAATAGGTTGTCTTTTTTGAGAATGTGAGAAGGGGAATGGATGTCTATGTTGAGGTTGGTTATTATTTAATTGATTTTCTTTTCATGGTGGTTTATAACAAAACATATGTAGCCAATATACTCACCAACATTTATTTTCATGGGTGTCTTCATACATTATATCTATCCAATTTGACTTTATGCTTTCATAAAGTTGGTAGAATGTC
>NW_021482140.1:0-259 GCF_001605985.2 Dendrobium catenatum | reverse complement strand
CCAAATTATAGAGAAAAACTTAGATTTTCTTGTAATCCAATCTCGTCCTGCTAATTCCTGTATAGTTCGAGAATTATTCGCAAACAGGAAGTAGTGCATCTTTGTTCATGATAAGTGAGTCCCTTTCACTACCGTAAGAACAAACCAAGTTTTCCTAATCACCAACTTTCAATTTGATGGCGACGAGTATCTTAATTTTTGCACAACTATCATAGATTATGAAGAAATTATTAAGTTACTTACCTAGAGAGATTTAAAG
>NW_021482139.1:0-234 GCF_001605985.2 Dendrobium catenatum | reverse complement strand
AAGACTTAAATTTCGGAGAACCAGCACCCGACTAAAGAAGTATGTCGCAATCATACTAGCATGAATGTTAAAAATTTTGAAACCCACAAAACATCATCAGGCTTTGGCTACCAACTAAGAGGATTTTGATTCGAGTCTTACCTATGTGATATGCATATGAGTTTGCCTTAATTGACCTAAAAAAATCTTAAAAAAAGTTATAATATCAAAGAGACGTCGTCTGTCACAATAGAC
>NW_021482138.1:0-310 GCF_001605985.2 Dendrobium catenatum | reverse complement strand
CTGAATGATTCACTTCTTTGTTTAATCCACGCCTAGTTCTAACACCCTCACTAGGTTCAACTATAATCAATTCCCTTGGGTGATTTTTAGAAAATCTCAAATCTCTAGGCAAAGGGTTTTCTATTTCCAAATTCTCTTCCATAATTTCTTGCAAATTTATTTTATCAATCTTTTAGGAGTTTTCCTCAATCTCATCTTCAACAACATTTGGCTCTTCCAAATTTCCAGATTCATTAAATACAACATGTGTTGTTTCTTCAATGACTAAAGTTTTTTTGTTGAATACCCTATAAGATTTTTCAACACTTGA
>NW_021482137.1:0-485 GCF_001605985.2 Dendrobium catenatum | reverse complement strand
ATCCATACCCCAGCTTTTAAAAGGCCATAAAGTAATTGTTAAGTGTAATATATTTGGTGGTTGATGTAGAACCACACATATATACCTGATATTGATGATAACAATGTGCAATTTTTATACATCAACAATCATGGATGGCCAATAATAATCAATTATTTTAATTTTTATTTTCATCTTTGGACCCTATTAATGTGCACCACACAATCCTCCTTTGTATGTTTTCTCTACCACAAAGGGACCTTCCCAAGTTGGTTCAAACTTATCACCTATTTTATTATGGCTAAGATAAATCTCCGTAGAATTAAAACTAAGTCATCTACTTGAAAAGTTCTCTGACGAACAAACTTATCATGTGTTTGAATCATCTTGGCATTATATAAATCTAGGTTTTTTTGAGACAATGGATGTTTCTCTTCAAAATATTCAAGTTCTTATAGTATGAGTTTTTCGTTATGCTCTTCAATGATTTTAAAGTTGTCTGTTAT
>NW_021482136.1:0-394 GCF_001605985.2 Dendrobium catenatum | reverse complement strand
TCTTAGGTGTTGAGCTTTAGCGACATCTAGAGATTTGAGAGAGCCGGGTCTTCCTCTCCAAATGGAGATCCACTTTTATCTTATATTCTTTCATAAAACTTTCAATAAAAAAGTGTTCTTGTGTGTTTTATTCCTAATTTTCTTGTTGATTTTTATGAAATTGCTGAAATCAAATTTCAGCCAAGGTTTTTTCTAAATTTTTACAAGCATTTCCTATCAAATTGATATCAAAGTGGTTTCCGGACTATTTTTGGGCTATGTTTAGATAATTCTTGCATTAGTTTTTTGTCTATTTCAGACCGTGAAATTTGCTATTTTTGTGGTTAAAATCCGGATTTTCGAGCCTGATAAAGATCTGGGGACTTATGACAGGAAGGATGGTAGAAGGATTAGA
>NW_021482135.1:0-604 GCF_001605985.2 Dendrobium catenatum | reverse complement strand
TCATTGCCTCCTGTATTTCCACAGGTAGCTTTGAATTATGCCAGATGTTGACCAGGATTTGCAGTACCATCGAACAAATTGAATTTTGGTACTATATACCCCTTTGGATACTTTTCTTGGTCATATTCCACCAGATACGGACGACCTTTTCCAACTCCACCAGCGTTGCTATTCTATTTTCTTTATTTTTTTTTTTAATTCATTCCCGTTTTGTAGAAAACGAAGACTAAAAAAAAAGGAATAACTTTTCTCAACAATCTTCTTTTTTAAGAAACTGATCTGCTTGTCTATATAATCCTTCAACTGATCATAACATTTCATCATTACCACTAATTAATCCCTTCACCAACCAGCAACTTCATCACCATGCCTCCCGCCAAGACCTCAAGTGGCTGCCGGAGCAAGTCCATCTGCCAGAAGTCCGGCGAGATTGCAGTCACCCTCACAAAAATCTCCTCCCTGTATTTAGCTGCATTCTTGCTACCTCAAAGCCGCAAGCCTGCCACCAAGCCCCAGCTTCAACGACAACCGCCAACGGCAGATAAAGTTTCTCGGCGGGCTTCTTATCTAATGGAGCCGGATGAGGCCGTTGATGCGCAAGCAG
>NW_021482134.1:0-751 GCF_001605985.2 Dendrobium catenatum | reverse complement strand
AAACATGAATAAGTTCAATTTCTCCCTTGGATACATGGTCCCTTATGAAATGATGCCTTATGACAATATGTTTGGTTCTTGAATGTTGAATAGAATTTTTGGAAATGTAAATACCACTAGTATTATCACAATAAATTGAAATAGTGCCTATAGTTAATCATAAATCAATCAACGGTTGTTTTAACCAAAGTACTTGTGCCACACAAATTCCTAATGCAATGTATTATGCTTCTACAGTAGATAGGGCCACTGAATTTTGTTTTCTACTAGACCATGAAACTAATGAATTTCCAAGTAATTGACATGTTCCTAAAGTGCTTTTCCTATCCACTCTAGAGCCTGCAAAGTCAGAATCTGAATAACCAATAATTTCAAACGAAGAGCTAAACTTAGGATACCAAATTCCTAAGTTCTGAATTCCTAGTAAATATCTTAATATCATTTTCACTTCTGTCAAATGTGATTCTTTTGGATTTGATTGAAATCTAGCACATAAGCAAATACTGAACATAATATTTGGTCGACTAGCAGTCAAGTAAAGTAAAGATCCAATAATCCCTCTAAATTTATTTTGATCAACAGATTTTCCATTAATGTCCTTATCCAACTGTACTGAGGAACTCATTGGTGTACTAACAGGTTTAGCATTGTCCATTTCATATTTTTTTGAGGATGTCCTTAACATATTTAGTTTGACTAAGAAATGTACCTTCTTCAAGTTACTTAATGCTAAAACCTAGAAAGTAATTTA
>NW_021482133.1:0-202 GCF_001605985.2 Dendrobium catenatum | reverse complement strand
CCTCAGGGAGGTGCGAGGTATACAAAGCTTTTGAGCTTTGAAAAGGTAGCCATCATCCAAGAGGAAATCATCCACGAGGCGGGTGCTGCCCGTGGACAGGGAAGAGTAAATCTCTTTGAAGTCTGGGCACTCAAGATAATCCCTCTTCATCTGATCGAAGCCCATGACTTCCGCTCTCAACTCAAGAGTAGTCATCATCCGT
>NW_021482132.1:0-539 GCF_001605985.2 Dendrobium catenatum | reverse complement strand
AAGTTAACCCGGGTTCGAGTCCGCTAGCCTTCCGTCAGTTCTGTGCCATGGGTCTCCCCTGACTTAGCCCGCTAGCACACGCCCTTCCTAGCCCTAGCTTATTTTTACAACTGATGTCGCATGATGCACACCATGAACCAAGCCTAGCCCTAGCCATCCTGATCGGCTCGACCAGGCAGCCTTCACCTTACCACATTATCACATGAATAGCCACCCACAATGCACGCGACAACGTCATGTCCCCATAATCCATGAGGCACCGCCTCGGCCTCGTCGCCTCACCTAATTGACTAACCCGCCTTCCACCTACGTGCGACATGTCCACACGAGGCAACGCCTCGACCTAGCTCACCTGATCACCTCGGTAAGGCCTACTGAACCACGTCATTAACCTGTAAAGCGCCCATCCATTTAAATTTTATACTCGAAATTTGAGAAAGAGCGGTTTGGTTGATCGTGCCGCGTCAACCCAGTAACCCACGTAGGTTGAGTTCAGGTTGGAAATCCTGAACTAATTGCAAAATCATGTTTAGTTAGGG
>NW_021482131.1:0-451 GCF_001605985.2 Dendrobium catenatum | reverse complement strand
ATTCCTAAGTCTTCTACCATTTGTTTGTCTTCTAAGAGATTCCATATATTTATGATAAAATTTAGGATTTGTAAAATCTTCAAGTTTGGGGGGTATCCTATTATCCTCGAGAGCTTTTATTGTCAACTTATAAAATGAATTCATGTCTTCTAAGATTTGATTTGTAAAATTGATTCGATATATTTTGCTCTCTGATTCATCCTTAAATTTTTTAAATTCTTTTTCAAGATCAGCATAGGATGATTTTAAAATCTCATGATTTTTATTCAGATCATCATATTCATCAAGTAATTTCATGTGGTTGTCATCTATTAAAGTATGATCTTTTCTAAGGATTTCATGTTCTTTCTTAAGTTCTTCCAATTCTAAACTTACACTAGCATGCATCATTTTTCATTTTCTATGTGCATCATATATGTGTTCAGAAACTTCAAACAATTCATCATAACTT
>NW_021482130.1:0-420 GCF_001605985.2 Dendrobium catenatum | reverse complement strand
AGCAGGAACATCAAGACCCTCAGCCCTCCATCTCCTCGCCCCAAATCAAATGTCAATCCAATAACCCCACTCCTCCAGTTATCCACGATAGCTCTATTCTCCTATCTTCCCCTGATAACACCTCTTCTACCCCGTCCTCTCCTAGTGCCAGCACTAGTTACAATCCTTCTCAAGACAAAGCCAGTCCTAAGAACACTAGGAGCAAACAAGCCAAAAAGGCTAACAACTCCAAATCTAAACATAAATGACCCTTCCCAGATTGGCTTCCTGGAACGTGAGGGGATTTAATAATCCAGCCAAAGTTTTGTCTTGTAAGTCGTTGATCAATAAATTTAACCTGGATATGGTTTTCTTACTGGAAGCAAAAATTTCGGGGCAGTCTTTAGCTGATAGCTGGTTCTCTCGCTCTCACTCGGTTTT
>NW_021482129.1:0-244 GCF_001605985.2 Dendrobium catenatum | reverse complement strand
ATTAAATAATTTCCTATTATTGAAAAGGTGGAATAGGGAATAAATAAAGAACAATTCTTTTAAAAATAAAATAAATATGTAGGAAATTAATCGTTTCCATTCAAGAAAAGATTCTGAATTTTTTCAAAGGATTTTTAAAGTTTTTTTTCGGATTTTTGTTGAGCCAAAAATAATATTTTATTATTAAAGGTTTAATTAATTATATAATTTGATTTAAAAAAAAAAGAAAGAAATTCCGCCAATT
>NW_021482128.1:0-301 GCF_001605985.2 Dendrobium catenatum | reverse complement strand
AAGAACAAAGAAATTTCAAATGATAAACCTTGAACACGAATCCACCGGTAGAACTCACAAAGAGATCTCCGATGGTCTCCTCTTCAAGAACTCACAAAGAGATCTTTAGAGGTTTCAAGAACTCAGAAAGAGAACAAAGAGCAAATTTTCATTTCATCAAAAACTAACTATTACATGGGAAAATGGCCATATAAATAGGCCTCAAAATGACAAAGAAAGTAAAATACTAAAATGCCTCTTGGGCTACAATAGCTACCAAATACACATAAGGGCAAAAACGGAAAAACATAAAATAAAAATA
>NW_021482127.1:0-325 GCF_001605985.2 Dendrobium catenatum | reverse complement strand
AAGCTCCCAAACTTCATTCCTAATAAATTAGTTCAACGCCTCCTGCATGGCTAAAATCCAAAACTCATCAGTAAGGGCTTGGTTTATGTTGGTGGTCAGTCATTGAGATAAAGACAGAATGGTTCACCTGCTTCCTAAGTCCATGTGTAGTCCTAACTCCATCAGAAGGGTCTCCTAAGATTAAATCCTTGGGGTGACTTATAGAGTACCTCTAATCTCTAGGCAAGGTGTGAGAAGGTCCAACCCTTTCCTCCAAATCTATATTTTCTACTCCTTGGGTGACATCTTCTACTCCTTTAATGTTTTGGTGACTTACTTCCTTTTC
>NW_021482126.1:0-206 GCF_001605985.2 Dendrobium catenatum | reverse complement strand
ATTCAACGGCGGAGATCAGTACACGTCTCTGATATCAACTCAATGGGATCGAACGACCCATCTTGATCCCGCAGTTTCAAACGGACGCTGAGGATCCTGCCAGACCATTTTTCGTGCGGACAGCAAATATTCACGGTCGGACAGACAGCGGGATTTCGAGATCAGAACCGTTGATCGTGAGATCAACGGTTCGGATCTAGCCCAGT
>NW_021482125.1:0-287 GCF_001605985.2 Dendrobium catenatum | reverse complement strand
ACCTGCCGACCTAGCTTCGATCTCCTTCATCGAACCTTAGACCCTGACCTTCAACTTGAGCATTCCAATCAAGTCGAGCTCTCAGTCGCGGGCCTCTTGCTTGCTTACACTAACACCTCCGTCATTGTTCTACCTATAGCAAACTAATCGAGCTCCTCTCATACCCAAGCCCCCCTCTCCTTGTTCCTATTTCTTCTATTCATCCAATACTTCACTCAACTCAACCAAACCACTTACCCGATCCAACTAGACCTGTCAATATTTGACCCGACCCGAAAATCGACCAG
>NW_021482124.1:0-241 GCF_001605985.2 Dendrobium catenatum | reverse complement strand
ACTTTTGCCTGTCGATAGACTTGTGTTGGTTTTCTACCTGATGTCATACTTCTACCCGACGTAGAAATTATGTCTGTCGCCATACTTTCATTGGGCTTCTACCTAATATTGGATTTATACCCATCATAGGACTACTACCCAATGCAAAATTTTCACCCATTGTCATACTACTACCCATCGATGGACTTTTGTCGGACTTCTACCTAATGCTGGACTTCTACCAGTTGCTGGATGTTCGTCT
>NW_021482123.1:0-537 GCF_001605985.2 Dendrobium catenatum | reverse complement strand
AGATAGTTTGATAATCCCTACGAACATGTAAAATTTCAAAAATTCACTGTTAATTATATAAAATTTTAACTAATCAAAATTAATGGCTAATGACTCCAATTAGAATCTACTATTCCCTATAAATATTAAACCTCCATAATTTGGTTAAAACCTAGGACTCAACACCTTAGGTAACTTTAGGTTAAATCGGGCCAGAACTTCTAAAAATCATAACTTTTCATAGAAAACTCAAAATTGAGTGTACCACCTGTCTAACAACTCATAATTAGGTCTATTATTTGTTAAAAATTTGAAACCCTTAAGGTTAACCCTAGTTTTGAAAGTCAATTTTTGACCCCTTAGTTAACATATCTGGATAATCCTTTAAAATCTGTTAACTTCTCCAACCTCTAAATTTTTTTTAATAGGTTATTAAAATTCTCAACCAACCCATTAAAATCAGTAATCAATTCTCCTTAATAATAATTTACTCCTATGATTCCAACCAATTTAAAATAATTTAATTAACCCCGACTGCTACTGGGTAACCCAAGCCTA
>NW_021482122.1:0-220 GCF_001605985.2 Dendrobium catenatum | reverse complement strand
TAGCTCACTAACGCTCAAAGAGCTACAATCAAAATTAAAAAGAAAACCTAAGAGCCCAAATTCCCTACTAATAAAAAATACAAAGAAACCTAATAACATTATAAGATCCCAAAAACCATGGGAAAAGAAAAACAAAGTCAGCTTAATCTTACAATCAGCACACGTTGCACAAAACGAGCGCGATGCTCCAAAAACTTGCAGAACAGGCAAACAAAGGTAC
>NW_021482121.1:0-312 GCF_001605985.2 Dendrobium catenatum | reverse complement strand
CAATCATGGGGGAAGTTGATTAGTGGATGATTGAGTGTCAATCATTCGCTAATCCTTTCTTTAGTTTTATTTACTTTTTGTTTGTCGTAGCTTGCATGTATAGGTCGCACCACGAGCACTTAGTCTCGGCTCTCCTAGATCTAAGGACATGGCGTGTTTATTTTGTTTATGTGTTCCCCTGCATTTATCACCTTGAGAGTTAGATAAAACATCACTCTTAACTCCTACAACGTAGTGACACCCTGAGGACAAAAATTAAGGACTTGTCTAGAGAACTTAGAAATTTTCTAGGGACTAGGATAGACCCCGGAA
>NW_021482120.1:0-312 GCF_001605985.2 Dendrobium catenatum | reverse complement strand
AGAAAAAAGGCAGTCGTAGTGAAACAAGATTTGTTTGTTATCATTAAAATCATAATCCAAAAACATGATTGTAAAAATCTAACCCTTTTTGATGATGGCAAACATATCGATAATCAATTACAAAATAGTAATACAAAACTAAACAGCTTTCAATTTTTCAAACTGAACAAGTACAAACATACTACTCCCCCTTTTGACATCTCAAAAAGGAGGAAGAAACTAAAAACAAAAATAAAAGCAATTAAAAACATAATGAAGAAAAAGAAAGCAGTCCATAGAAAATAGAAACTAAAACTAAAAAAATGAGGGATC
>NW_021482119.1:0-279 GCF_001605985.2 Dendrobium catenatum | reverse complement strand
ATTTTGTTTTTTCTCATGGAAAAGCTAAAAGAAATTCCTATATGACCTGGCCAACGAAGAGTGAATATACCATAGTAGGGAGCTTGAGCTTATGCGCAGGCGAGATTATTACATGCGGAGTCTGGACAAAGATAATTGTTCGGTTTTGTGATTGTGAATAGTAAAAGCTCAATTATTTTTCACCACTGTACTTTTATCGTTCACCCCTGTGCTTTTAATGTTCACAGTCACAAACCCGAATGGTTCTATGTGTTCGAACTCTATACGTATTAATCTTTC
>NW_021482118.1:0-318 GCF_001605985.2 Dendrobium catenatum | reverse complement strand
CATTTCACAAGGATTTGATGCCACTAAGTAATGTATTGGCTCTAGCCATAACCGTTATTTTGTGGTGTCATTTGGTTATAAAATCACTCATTTTAGAGGGCCTCAAGTCATAACCATTTATCCTACGATGCCATTTGGCGACAAAACTATCAGTCAGAGGACATGTATCACGTCATTACTAATAGGAGATTATTTAAGAATGAATCCTAGTGATATTTTTTCCTATGCATTAGCTCTATGTGAGCTGAAGTAAATTTTGATTTATCCACCCTGACAGACTGTTGCGGACGGTGGATGGATTTTATTTTAAATTGTATG
>NW_021482117.1:0-319 GCF_001605985.2 Dendrobium catenatum | reverse complement strand
TTCATTAATGAATTATTAATGAATTTACAAAAATTTAGGCAAAATCATAACCTAAACTCATATATGTAAATTCTCATATGAATAAGGCTGACCTCAAGTAACCCTAAGAAAATTATTGAATGCCCATAGTACATTGTAGATTATACCATTTAAATTTGGGCTTAATTGGGCAAGTATTTAGGGAGTAATGATTGAAATTTATTAAATAAAGGATGCATAATTACTCCCCAAATACTTATTTGCATAGCATAACTTTATTTCTAAATGGAAGAGGGTTTCATTATAAAGAAAATATGGGGTTATTCATAATTTTTGGTTA
>NW_021482116.1:0-265 GCF_001605985.2 Dendrobium catenatum | reverse complement strand
ACCTGTGTGGAAGAGGCCGGGAGAATCCACTAAGGAGTATGAGTCCTACAGGGGACTGTATGAAGCTTACTATTAATAGGAAGTATCCTTGCATTTGCTGAGATTTTCCTGAAATATCTTATTGATATTTGAAATATTGGAGGAAACTTCTTGACCATAGTCGGAGTTATGGTTGTCCCCCAGTCTGCATCTGATTCTTATGAAATTGATGCAGTAATGAATGTTGTTAAGAAGTTGATAAGGGCGATCTTTTGAGATTGGAGCA
>NW_021482115.1:0-279 GCF_001605985.2 Dendrobium catenatum | reverse complement strand
TAATTCCTAATGTCTCTGTTTAGAAATAACTCCACCTTTTGTTAGCTGAAACGTTTAAAGCCAACCCCTTTAATTGGTTTCCAAAATCTGAGAATAAACATTAGGAAATATTTCCCTATTTCCCTCCCAGTTTACCACCTCCCTTTACTGAAAATTCCCAAAATCTGTCCACGAATTTTACCAAGTCTCTCACATTAATTCTCTTCCATTAAATCCTCTCCAAACTCCACCCACACAGCAGACCGAATTTTCCCAAGGCTTCACCTTGGGTTGCCGTCT
>NW_021482114.1:0-223 GCF_001605985.2 Dendrobium catenatum | reverse complement strand
ATGCCATTCATCATTCAGCCGGGATTTTTTATAACAAGCTTGTAACAATAGCAGAATTAATTCCGGAATAATTCACTAACATTTGGCTCATAACAGTCCATTCATGGATGGCATATAAGAAGTTTTTATGTAAGTTTTTTTAACAAATCTGTAATAATAACAGAACTTTAACAAGCAAAATAACAATAGCTTTCTCATTCTCCCCTCCACTGGATAGGTCAGA
>NW_021482113.1:0-1931 GCF_001605985.2 Dendrobium catenatum | reverse complement strand
ATATATTTTAATGCTCCCATCAGCATTATATTTTGCAATAAAGATCCATTTATATCAAATTAATTTCTTTCTTTTTAGTATGATCAATAATTTCTATGTATCATTCTTTTCAAGTGGCTTCATTTCTAGGTTAACAACATCTCTCCATTTGGTTAATTGTACTGCATGCTAAGTGAAAATTATTTCAAATATTCATATTGCAAAGATTAATTGTAATAGCATGGAATTGAAAAGATAAGTTGTTATAAGAAATATATTCAATGATCAAATACCTTGTACAAGATTTTATTGTACTTATACATTCCCCATAAGCAATTGGAATATCAAAGTTAGAATTAGTGTTACCTTGTGAAGGATCGTTAGAGCTTGGTCCAAACATGTGATTTTACTTTGGAGAAATTCATGGTTCATCAATTGTTATTAAAATTTTCTGACATTTAGTATAAATCATGCCTTTATATTTGGTTTGTTATAAATGATCTTGAGATTTTTCATTATTATTAGCTTGTTAGGTTTCAGAGAGACCAATAAGAGATGGAGACTAGAGATTCATGGGATGGATAAAATACTTATATTCATAAGTAGTGTTGGAATTATGAGTGTAAATGAGTCAAGTCGAGTTGTGAGCCGGCTTGGGATCGACTTAATAAATAGCTTGTTAGATGAGTTTGGTGAGCTAAAGAGTCAAGCTCGAGCAAGCCTTGACTTGACTCATTAGCTTGTGAGCCGACTCGTTCAAAAAATATCAATATAAAATACACTTAAAATATATTAGCATTCATGATTTTAATACAAAGTTGTTGAAAATGTTAAAAAATTATATATAACGTTGTTATATTAAGTCATTCATTATTATTTTTCTTCTAAATTTTCATTCTTTTTATAATTTTATTATAATATTTGCTTGAATCATAATTATTCTCTCTTTCATAATAAATGTGCCTACTCATGAGCTGGCTCAAACTTTTAGAATCATGCATGAACTCGAGCTAGAAATCAATAAATTAATCAAGCTTAAGCTCCTGTCAGGGGTGGCTCAACCCTGACTTGGCTCGTTTACACCCTTAGTTGGAGTTCTCCCATGAATATGAGTTATGGGAAAGGAGAGTTGATTTTCAAAAAAATGTTACATCCATATAAGTTCAGATTTTTCTTATTTTTAGGATAATAATATTTGTGCCCTTTTTTGTTTGAAGAATAACTAATAAAAATGTATTTAATGGCTTTTTATTAAGTTTATTTTGTTCATAAGGTTGGATGTGAACAAAAGCAAAATACAATAAGACTTTGAGATTAACAGTAGAGTTTTTTTGGTGATATATTTTGATGAGGACTTCAAAAAGAGTTTTGAATTTGAGAATTCTTGATAGCACTCAGATAATAAAGTACCCAACTATTAGGACAAACTCTCTCCAATATAGATTTGGAATATTGCTAGTAATCATGATAGATCTAATAACTTCTAAAATATGTCTACTTTTCCTTTCAGCAATGTTATTTTGTTGAGGATTATATATATATAAGAGTTTTGGTATGAAATCCCTTTATTAAATATGATAGTCCTTAGGAATTGAATGAAAATATACTTTTCTATTGTTAGTCATGAGGATTGTAGTTTTGGTTTTGAATTGTATTTATATATAAACAGATGAATTTGTTAACAATATAATAAATTTTGGATTTATTTTTTATTAAAAAGGACTAAGTAGTTATAATGTGATCATTTATAAATGATGTGAATCATCTGTCCCAAAGATACCGGTCGTATGAGAGAGTCCCTAAATGTTATTATGAATTATACATAAATGTTAAGTGGTTTTATAAGAATGGTTAGGATAGGTCTTTTGAGTCTGTTTTAATAGTTGGCAAGTTTCACATTGAAATGACTTTGGGATTTTATTATTGAAATAAGATAGGAATAATTAGGTTGC
>NW_021482112.1:0-592 GCF_001605985.2 Dendrobium catenatum | reverse complement strand
CTTCGGTTCACTTAAAGTTTTCTATTGGATATGCCATCGGTTTTAACCGGTGCAAATTGCAGCGGTTTTAACCGATGCAAAGCAAAACAATTTTCGTATTCAAAACGTAGATTTTGCAGCGGTTTTTAAAACCGCTGCAAAAAATCGCTGCGATAGTCCGTCTTTTTTGGTAGTGTGAGGATATGTTATTTGCATGTCATTTCTTTATAACTCTAGCATAGATTAGGGCCCAAATATTTAGGCCCTTCATAACTTAATAAACATAACTTAACTCTAAAATTAAGTGTTAATCAATTCAACCTAAATGACTAATCACTTAAGGAAAAATTTTAAAGCTAATAAATTGAATAATAAGAACTCGATCTTGCAACTTTAACCTTTCACCTAATCCTTGATAGTTAGGTAATACTAACTTTGCACACACTTAAGTGCTAGATAGAATATATTTTTATTGTGTGGGCATTTAAAAGGAAGTAAGTTAAATAGTGAAGATAGATCAAATCCCACGCACCATTTTAGCTTTGAATATATTTTGGCTAAGTTGTAGTTATGATAGAGCTCAACTACTTTTTTTTTTTTTTTAATTTTTCAA
>NW_021482111.1:0-229 GCF_001605985.2 Dendrobium catenatum | reverse complement strand
AGCAGAGAACCATATATCCTTGAAAGATCTCCTCACAAGAAATCTAGAAGGAAGAAAGAAAAGAGTGAAGTAATCTAAGAACACAAGTAGAGATTCTTACCTTTGAATACCAAGCGAAACCTTCATGCTCCAGTGGTAGGAATTCTCCTTTGAATGCTGTCTCACACTCTCTCCTTGGCTCTTCTTCTAATAGGCATGAAGATCAATGAGCAAAAAGATTGGGTGGTAG
>NW_021482110.1:0-224 GCF_001605985.2 Dendrobium catenatum | reverse complement strand
AACGAGCTTATACTCGAATCGAGCGGCTCGACGAGAAGAATCCAACGAGCTCAAGATCACCGAATTCAGACATCATTAAGGCCTTCAAATGTCCAACAAATGGTGCATGATCAAAGGATTCGATATCGACCGTCCATTCAAACCACTCCCAATTCGCCCATGATCTCACGCCTATTTACGGGCTATGTGTGAGACCTCGTTCCCTTACTGTTCCTCTCTGATTT
>NW_021482109.1:0-335 GCF_001605985.2 Dendrobium catenatum | reverse complement strand
TAGGATTTTTCATGTAAAAAATTTGGCGTCTCTTATTAATACCGCATACTCTATTTCATTTTTTTGTGTGCTAGATCTTCGCACAACGCTAAGATGTTAAACTTCATATTTCTCCACCGTCGTGAATACTCCATGATGCAATAATAATGGAATTTAAAATATGTAAATTTATTTTAATATTAGTGCAGTATAATATTTTATATATAACAATAATCTAAGAAAATTAAAAATTGGGAAAAAACCACTGAGCCACACTACATTAAAAAATCTACTATGAAAATGGGGAGAAATAAGTACATATTTTTCTTCTCTCTCACTCTCTCCTTATTTCTCTT
>NW_021482108.1:0-1350 GCF_001605985.2 Dendrobium catenatum | reverse complement strand
AAAACTATTTAATAAATTGCTGCACGCGCATATATCGTTGGAACTAACACGAAGGATTACACTGAATCAACAAAAAGGCCAGTCGAGAGTTTATTTGAACTGCAGAAGTATCACAATAACCAGTCGTAGACAAAAGAACTTCTACAGAAATGTCGATCGAGCAGCAAAACAGCTATCAATATGAATGCCTTCGAGCACATGCAGCAGCCAGCCCTCAGGCGGTAAATATGTCTAAAAATAAAGTAGAAATCAAAGTCATCAGGACAGGAATGGACATTGTTTATCTGGCTCCCTGTACCCAGCTGGCTCTTTAATAGTCTTAACTAATAGGCTAGTTCAGTTCTTATGAGATGTAGCCTTCGTTCAGGACGGCTTGCTTATGTTTTTAGTGCAAAAATTATCAAATTGTGGTATATATATTTGTAGTAGGCGTGTCAAAAAATTGACCCGATCCGTCATTCTGACGTGAAAATTTTGAATTTGAGTTGATTTTAAATTTCATGATCATTGATGATTGTGGCTTTTATTAGGTTCTATCATAACTTGAAAATTATTTCGATCAAGATTTGAACACAATTAATTTGATCAATGCTTGAAAATGGTTCAAATAACTTGTAACAAGGTTAGTCAATATTTGATTTGCAAAGAGTAGCATACTCTATGACATAGCAAAATCTGATGTGAAAAATACCAACATTTGCAATAATTGTTCATCTGCAATTAGAATGTTGTGTTTTTTTTTTTTTTTTTTTTTTTTTTTCTCCAATTAAAAGTTTTTTTTTTTTTTTTTTTTTTTTTTTTTTTTTCAATTTTTATACACTACATAAGTATGTCTATTTACATGCAAATATATGAACTACTTATAGGTTTCCTTTGAATATGTGATGTTAACTTGAGAAATTTGTGTTTTTATCTATATTTAAGAAAAATGATTGTGTTGATGACTGACTAAACTTGGCTTTAAGAAAAAGTTAGTTGAAAATTAAGCTTTTGTTTTTGTGAAAAGATGTATATGGAAATGTAATATAACTCTATACTAGGTATTGGGTCATTTAATCACAAAATATGCTTAGTTGGTTAGATTACACTAAGTTAACATTCTTAGATGAATTAAAAATTATTTTTTCATATATTATGATCAAAAGACTCTTTTTTAACTTGTGAACATAGAACGAGATTTTCAATTAATTTTCTATCACACTTATTTTCTTTTCAACTATAGAGAGTTTTTTTATTCTTAATTTCCTGATTTTTTTTTATAACTTTTAAATTATGATTTTAATTTAAGCTATTGGAGCTGAGGAGATCTTGCTTGTCTTATAAATAAATTTACTTTGGAATTATTTTTGG
>NW_021482107.1:0-596 GCF_001605985.2 Dendrobium catenatum | reverse complement strand
CGGACGAACCTGGAGCAAAAACTGATATTACAGTCTTGGAGGGTCAACAGGAATTGATTGTAATCTAGAAGCATGAGATGTTGATCTCCTAGCAGACTGCTCCATATGTCCAGTTCTTCGTCCTCGTCGAGGTTGCCGCGCAGTGGTGTCTATATATACGGATTGCTCTACTTGTCTTGCAAGCTCAAGAATGTCAGCATATCCTTGTTCAATTGACCCTCCACTCTCCATCTGGCCTGTAGCATATGACTCTGCAATGTCTTTGCTATGCAAGAAGTAATCGACCTGAATGTAAATGTAAAATTTAATATACGTAGTATACGTGTATATTAAGCAATGTTTTAAAGTCCGTACAATTACGTACCACTATTCTCTCCCCCGGTGATCGTGGGTATATAGTTTTTGGTGCAGTTGTTGGTGCTTTTAGTAAGTAAAGGGATGCCCAAAATTGGTACCATTGTAAATAGGATGATAACTCTTCTCTACCGTCTCCCAATGGATGCATAATGGTTATACGAAGACCCCGTCTATTATTCCATAACTCAATGTATCCTCTGTGGTAATGCATCCAATCAACCTCCGCTCGTCCTCTACCA
>NW_021482106.1:0-203 GCF_001605985.2 Dendrobium catenatum | reverse complement strand
TAACGATCCTTCTCCTTTGGAGCGTTTTTCCGGTTGAGAGAGGAAAATAGCATGGGTGAACAGTGCAACGCCAATATTCGCGTTGCACTGTTCACCCGCAAGCAAATGGCGGACGTTTTGGCGTTCAGCTGGAGCGACGGAACGACCCCAAACACTCGTTTGGCGCTTGGTTGGAGATGATCTTTGGAAGGCAAAAATTTAAT
>NW_021482105.1:0-259 GCF_001605985.2 Dendrobium catenatum | reverse complement strand
ACCTACATAGTAAATTTAAATATACTTAATTTTTTTACTACTTACATAAATGAAAATATACATAAAATTTTAAATTTTTGGCAGAACAGAAATTCCTTACATTTGATTTTTTAAGATATGAATTAGGAGCTATTGCGTAAATAAATTAAATTTAAGTATTTTTTTTATTTGATTTATAAAAATAATTATGCCAACCAAAATTTAAACCTTTAACAATGGAATGACATGCATGTATAGTTTAATGGAAAAACAAATCGCA
>NW_021482104.1:0-210 GCF_001605985.2 Dendrobium catenatum | reverse complement strand
TGTATTTCTCTTATAACAACTATTTCTGTATCTCTCCTTCTCGATGTCTCTTCAGACTGTTTTGGCTCTAAAAATTTTAGCCTCTCCTTATAAATTTGCATATCTTATGTATCTATCCGTGTCTCTCCTTGCGTAGTCTTCATAGATCTATCAAAATCAACATTTCAGCTACATGAAAGAGAACGTACAGCCTTTCTAAACAAATAAATT
>NW_021482103.1:0-449 GCF_001605985.2 Dendrobium catenatum | reverse complement strand
CGCGGTCCGCGACTCCGCCGATCCGCCTTCGGACGCGTAGACATCGCCCATGGTTCGCCCACAGTTTGCCCGTGGGTTCGCCTGTACTAATCAAGCCGCTCAGAGTAATCGAGCCGAGCATCGCCCGAGCTCGAACTAGAGCTCAATAATCCAATAAGCTCAAAATTCCGCTCGAGCTCGAAGCACGAACTGGCTCGGCTCACTTACAACCCTAGAGTGGGCAACTTGTGCCGGCATGGCATTAATTTTTTTTTTTAATAGAGTCTTTAGAAATGCATGTGGAGTTACTTATGTTTTAGCTCTATGTAATGAACAACTTCCAATCAAGTTGTTTTAGTGCTTTAATTTGGTTTATAGTAATCTAATCTAACCAACAAATGAATGATCATCGCCACAACTGAAGAAACTAACCTCCAGTTGTTCATGCAGCCTTCTTTGAAGTTCCATTT
>NW_021482102.1:0-288 GCF_001605985.2 Dendrobium catenatum | reverse complement strand
AATTTCAAAATATGCATTAAAATGTTAATTAATTGAACAATGTTCCCTAATGGTAGCTAAATATTTGCTTCGGTCCAGGCAATGGTGCTTTTTCATATATTATTCCTTATACCTCAACAATTCATCTTAACTTGCATTTCAAACTTCAATTACTGGTTTTAACTTGCAGAATTTATTTGTTTCCACATGTCCATATGTAGGCTCCTTTCCTAGATGCAGTAAACACCCTTCTCCATCCTATTTTGCCTCTCAACGCAGTTGATTATGAAGAGTTTGGATATCCTTTGG
>NW_021482101.1:0-210 GCF_001605985.2 Dendrobium catenatum | reverse complement strand
CCCGATCTCTTCCACACAGGTTAACGTCATCGAGCAAGGCTCCGACATACAACCTCAGATAGGTCTAACGTTCTAGTGGATTCTCTCGACCTCTTCCACACAGGTTAACGTCATCGAGCAAAGGCTCCGACATACAATCTCGGAAAGGTGTTACATCCTTGGTGGATTCTCCTGACCTCTTCCACACAGGTTAATGTCGTCGAGCAAAAG
>NW_021482100.1:0-359 GCF_001605985.2 Dendrobium catenatum | reverse complement strand
GCCGCTTCGAGTTAAACTAACAGGGTCGGGTCGTGTCAACCCACGCAGATCGGGTCCGGGTTGAGATAGCCGACCCGTTTACAAAAATGGGTCGGGTTCAGGTTGACCCGTTTAAAATCGGGTCAGCTCGGGTTCGATCCGAACCCGATCCGTCTACCCCAAATTGACACCCCTAATCCAAGCCCTCCAATTTGGTTATTATTGTGCTCTTATTTGGAAAATTTTTGCTCACGGGGATTTACTATCAACATGGATAAATCCTATTACATATAACCATGGAAGCCTTTGTTTGAATAGTTGCTATTTAAATGATTTATATTTGTGCAACTTATGTAGTTTTAATGATTCCAAACATTATT
>NW_021482099.1:0-219 GCF_001605985.2 Dendrobium catenatum | reverse complement strand
GCCCATATGTTCTCAAACTTGAAAGATTTGCAGATTTTAGGAGACGAACTGTTAAGATTCAAAAGAATAGGACAGTGATCAGATGTGTTTCTAGGAAGATGCTTAACCACTAGAAGTTGGTTAGTATTGACAGAATAAGAATTAACAATCATCCTATCCAATCTTTCCATTATCCGGTCCTACCCTTTCTTATTGTTACTCCAAGTAAACATAGGTCCC
>NW_021482098.1:0-334 GCF_001605985.2 Dendrobium catenatum | reverse complement strand
CAAGATGGAACATTAGAGAGAGCAAGAGAGAGCAAGAGAGAGAAAGTGTAAGAGAGAGAGCAAGAGAGAGCAAGAGAAAGAGAGCAAGGGGAGATAGAGAGCAAGGGGAGAGAGAGAGCGAGAGAGTGCAAGGGAGAGAGACAGATAGAGATAGAAAGGGAGAGAGAGTGTGTGAGAGAGAGAGGGAGGGAGAGAGAGAGAGAATGAGATAGAGAAAGAGCAATAAAGAGCCAGGGAGAGAGCAAGAGAAAGAGAGCGTGGGAGGGAGAGAGAAAGCAAAAGAGAGAGAGATAGAGAGAGAAAGAGAGAGACAAAGAGACAGAGAGCAAGAACA
>NW_021482097.1:0-315 GCF_001605985.2 Dendrobium catenatum | reverse complement strand
TTCGTCTCGTCGAGCCGTTCTATTTGAGTATAAGCTCGTAAAAATCGGAGACCGTTTGGTAACTCAAACAGTTTTATGAAGCTTTCAACAGCGCTTCGGGTCCTTGATTTGGACTCATTTGGGCTCGGATTGAGTCGAATTTGGAGTCGTTGGATTCGTATTTCCGAGACGCTCAGTTCGACTATAAGTTTGCTGAAATCGAAGTTTAGATGGTCTATGAATTAATTTTTGAAGTTTCCAACATGATTTTGCATCGAGATTCGTGCCCGGTCAAGATAATTTTTTGACGATGTATCAATTTTATTTATTTATATT
>NW_021482096.1:0-205 GCF_001605985.2 Dendrobium catenatum | reverse complement strand
AGAGGTCCCAGAGCAGCCAGTTATTAGTGCAGCACCCTGTCGTACCAGATGGGTTTGGAGATGTCGACAGGCGGACACCCCTGTCGACCTAGTTCCGGTAGTTGAGACAGAGCAGTTGCCAGAGGCAGAGCAGCCAGATGAGACAGCTGATCAGATGGAGGTGGTGGCTCCTTCCAGGTCCGAGGCGGTCCCAATGGTTTGCGAT
>NW_021482095.1:0-454 GCF_001605985.2 Dendrobium catenatum | reverse complement strand
AAATCCAAAACTCATCAGTAAGGGCTTGGTTAATGGTCTTGGGTTCAGTCATTGAACTAAAGCCAGAGGGGTTAACCTCATTCCTAAGTCCATGTCTAGTCTTAAATCCACTAGAAGGGTCTCCCAAGATCAAATCCTTGGGGTGACTTATAGAGTACCTCCAATCTCTAAGAAAAGTGTGAGAAGGTCCAACCCTTTCATCCAAATTAATATTTTCTACTCCTCGGGTGACTTCTCCTACTCCTTCATTACTTTGGTGTTCTACCCCCTTCCCTAAATTTTCTACTCCACTATTAATCTCTCCAATATCATCATCATTCACAACTCCATGTTTCTTATGATCAGACTCATCAAATACTACATGGGTTGTCTCTTCCACCATCAAAGTTCTCTTGTTAAACACCATAAAAGACTTCTCAACACTAGAATATCCCAAGAATACTCCATCAGATTT
>NW_021482094.1:0-959 GCF_001605985.2 Dendrobium catenatum | reverse complement strand
AAATTGAGAGAGTTTTTGATTTATCTATAAGAAATGTATCATATAACTCTAGGCATAAAAGAAACTTGCACCAAATAAAATATCTTGCTTTATGTCTCAGTGTTGAAAAATTATTCTGTCCACACACCAGACGACGTCCGAAGATCAACCAGAACACTTTATGTCATTTTTTTGCTCGGTACTTATACTCGGTACCGCTCTGTACCGGATGATGTGGTGCGTTTTGATTGATCTCTTGACCGTTTGGTGTCCGCACAGAATAATTTCTCCTCAGTATTCAATCTATCAGCTAAAAAAGTCTTCTGCATATTAATTATACATTAAAAAATAAAGACTCCTGCTTCATTCTTTTTGAATTCCTAACAACCCCTGATGCACAAAAGGCCACTTTATGAATAATATTCCTTTAAGAAATTCATTGACCAATTTATAACTGTATAGAGATTTTGGTGACACAAATCAAACCGTAATCTTCATCTAAATACAAATTTCGTGAACTTAATCTCCATTTAATGTAGTTTAATCGGTTTAATATCCAGATTATATTTTCTCATTCCTTTTGTCAGGCGATAAATACATAAATGGGGAAATAATTCCCTGCAAGTACCCTACCTATCAACCCAAGCAAAGAAGCTCAAAATACGAAAGCAAGAAATATGTGAGGCAAAGAGATGGCACTCCTCCAGACCGAAGGAGGGCAAGAACTGGAACCCCTCAACCAGAATCAGCTTCTTCATAAGTATTCATTTAAAATAACTACTTAAATTCATGGTTTGTCTCCTTCTTTTGTATTTGAATTCAGTCTTAATAGTGCCTATATTTGTTTTTATTTGCAGGAAATTAATCTCTTCCCCATGACTGCAGTTTATGAGCAATTTTGTTTCCCAGTCATATTTAAGAATGGAAGGGGAGAGGAAGCAGTATAGTTTAGAGATGAAGTTGATAGGATTGTTAGGGTT
>NW_021482093.1:0-261 GCF_001605985.2 Dendrobium catenatum | reverse complement strand
CATCAGCCTCTTTGACCATTACAAGTAGACTCAAGAATTGAAAAACAAAAGTACAAAATGACTCAACCCTAAACCTACGCAATCCTGAACTAGCTTCATCTGTTTGTTCGATCTTTGATTCCTGAAAAGTTAGAAGAAACAAGTAGTCCAAGAGAATCAATAGTGTTTGTCAATCATCAAAACACAGGTCATGAAAATAGGTTTGCAATAATTTCCTCCTTTTTGATGATGGCAAAACACTACGAAAACAATTAGCAGTAA
>NW_021482092.1:0-338 GCF_001605985.2 Dendrobium catenatum | reverse complement strand
GGGTTTATATATATATATATAAATATATATATTTATTTTGAAATCTTTTTTGAAATTATATAGATACTTTAAATCATTAGCACTTGAGAGATCCGTTGAAATTTTAAGCATAAATTGAACTACTTGAATAGAAATCATGGGGAGTAATTAGTGCATAGTTGTTCTTCAACTATTCACTAATCAAGATTTTAATCTAAGTTAATCATGTTTAGTTTTTGCATGCTTAGGAAGCACACATCACTTAGTCTAGGCTCCTCTAGATTTAAGGACTTGTTTGATTGTATATGTTTACTTATATGTTAAGTTCAAGGGTTAGAAATTTTGATTTGAACCTAATT
>NW_021482091.1:0-1011 GCF_001605985.2 Dendrobium catenatum | reverse complement strand
GCTCTCTCTCTAACATAGAGAAGAACTATCCACAAAACATAATCAATAACCAATGACCAGAGTAACGAGGAATCTTGATGTGACAAAAAGATTTTAATCATTATAAATACAAGATAGATTTGCTTAAGCAAGTTTTAGAAAAGATCTTAATTTCATACACAATTTATTAATTTGAAGTAGATTTTTGATTAGAAAAGAAAACTTTGCCACCAAAATAGGTTAGAGAAAGAGACGTGATCAAAGAGATATTTTTACCATCTAATAGATAAAAAGATGTAAAATATTGACTACAAATTTTCAAAAGCAAGAACAAGATATACGATATCATTTCAACGATGATTTTGAAAATAAAAAAATAAACAAAAGAAAGTAAAACAAATCAAACAAAAACTAAGAGTAAAACAAAAAGAAGAAAAGAAAGCAAGGAGCAAAAAGAAAAGAAAATAAAAAATCAAGTTCATGCATTTATGTCAATCACACCCAATCTGATCATTAAAGAGCTGAAAGTGTCGAAGACCAGTGGTTTAGTAAAGATATCAGCCAGTTGATTTTCAGTTGTCACATGGTGTAACTCAATGTCTTCTTTAGTCACATGGTCTCTATTGAAGTGATGCCTAATGTCAATGTGCTTAGTCCTTGAATGTTGGATAGAATTCTTAAAGATACATATGGCAATAGTGTTGTCACAAAAAATTGAGATGGTGCTTACAAGTTATCCTAAATCCAATACCTGTTGTTTCAACCAAAGGATTTGGGCCACACAACTTCTAAGAGCAATGTACTCAGCTTCAGCAGTGGAGAGTGCAACAGAATTTTGCTTCCTACTAGATCACGAGATTAAAGATTGTCCTAGGAATTGACAAGTTCCTGAAGTACTTTTTCTATCCACCTTGCATATTGCAAAATCAGAGTCAGAAAAATCAATAATCTCAAAAGAAGTGCTGTGTCTAGGATACTAAATCCCTAAGCTTTGTGTCCCCAAAAGGTATCTAAAAATTTTCTTAGGGTCAG
>NW_021482090.1:0-438 GCF_001605985.2 Dendrobium catenatum | reverse complement strand
TTCAAATTAAAATTAAGCCCTTTATGCCATCGTAATCTTAAGGCTTAAGTACACTTAATTATTTTTGAAACTCTAAACCCATTTTTAAATTAATTAATTATATAAGCAGTGGCACTTTGGATCATTTTTAATTAGTTTTTTAATTATACTATTTATATATTTAACATTAAAATTTTACTATTTATTTTTATGATATGCAAATTTTTAAATAACACATGTTACAGTTTATAATTAAACTGCTTGTTTCTAACGGTTTGTTGATCCTGATGCTCGTTACGAGCGAGATCTAGTTGCCGGTTGTGTCACTGGCGGAGAAAGGGGTCCTAAGGTGGAAAAATTATTAGGTCCGAACACCTGACGTAGCTCTATATCCGGACGTCAATAACATGTCGCCACGTGCTTTTACTCTTTACCGTGCGGCCCGACGACCCAGACGGT
>NW_021482089.1:0-275 GCF_001605985.2 Dendrobium catenatum | reverse complement strand
AATATAGAATATAGGTTCCCTTAAAGTAAAATTAATAGAATTAGTATATATTATGATTCATAGGAATATAAATATTCTATATATTCAAGAAACTAAATGGGTTAAAGAGAAGGCTAAGGCGACTGATAGTTTAGGATTTAAACTTTGATATTCAGGTATGAGTCATAATAAAAAAAGGTGTAGTTTTGATTATATATTAGATTTTAAAGGATAATATTATAAAAATTAGTAGAATTAGAGATAAAATTATAGCTTTAAAGATTGTTGTTGATGCT
>NW_021482088.1:0-259 GCF_001605985.2 Dendrobium catenatum | reverse complement strand
TAATATTTTTAATAGAATGTACATAGGTGATAGGTTATAGCTGCTACAGAAATTATGATTGATGTATTGTCCAATATAAATCATCTTTGACAACCAAGCCTTCCATTCATTACTGCGATACTTATCCTCCTCCCATGAAATTGATGCCAATAACATGTAAACATAAATATCTCTCCTGACCAGGTATATGTTAACAAGTTATTGGCATAAGGAATATGGGAAGAGGATAAGTATCGTAGTAATGAAGGGAATGCTTGGT
>NW_021482087.1:0-232 GCF_001605985.2 Dendrobium catenatum | reverse complement strand
CCAAACGACTATGGTCCTTCTGACTTACGTCGCCCACCGACTATAGTCCTGCTTAGCTCAGTCGCCAGCCGACTACGGTCCTCTCGACTTACGTCGCCCGCAGACTAAAGTATTTTCGACCTCCGTCCCTAGAAAACGGTCTTTATGATCTTCGTCGCCCTTAGACTACGGTTCATATGACCTCCGTCACCATACTATGGTCTTTTTGTGCTAACGAACACATCAACAGTGA
>NW_021482086.1:0-290 GCF_001605985.2 Dendrobium catenatum | reverse complement strand
ACCATCACTCTGAACAATAGATCCAATATATCTAAAACATGTACTCTTACTAATGACTTAATCACCCAAAGTCACAATCTCCCCACTAAATCTATTATTACTAAAATTACACTACATATATTAAGTTTTAGATATACTCAAACGAAAACATTTAGACTCTAAGCTTGACCTACATAATTCAAGTTTACCTTCAACTCCCTCTCTAATCTTATCAACAAGAAGAATATCATAAACAAAAAGCATACACCAGGGTACCACCTCTTGCAAATGTCTAGTGAGAACATCCATGA
>NW_021482085.1:0-628 GCF_001605985.2 Dendrobium catenatum | reverse complement strand
ATATTTCCCATGAAAGTTCCTTTAATTTCTTAAACTCATTTTCTAACTCAATATAAGATGAATTAAGGAATCATTTGTATCAGATAATTTAATATGCTTATTTTTTAATGCATCAAACTCATCAAGTTATGACATATGATTTCTATCTAGTATAGAGTTATCTTTAAACAAAACTTCATACTTTTTTTATAAATTTAAAAATTCCAATTTCAGGCTAGCATGTAATTTTTTATGTTTATTATATGATGAATGAATTTTCTTATAAACTCTAAGTAATTGATTGTTGGTTAGTTCACTTACCTCTTCTTAGTCAAACTAACCAACATGATCGTCTGCCATCAAGCACAAGTTTGTTGTCTCCTCCTTAGCTTCAATCTTAGAAGAGTCAAATGTAGAATCTACTAAGAATGCCTTTTAAAACTGCTTCTTATTATTATTGAACTTGGGTTTCTCCTCACCCTTCTCCTTACTTGGGTGAGCCTTAAGTATAAGATAATCATCTTTCGCATTTCTAAGCTTCCTGCATTTAAAACAAACCACATCAGAAGAACTTTTAAAATTTTTGTTACCATTACCTTTGTTCCATTTCTTATAGTGCTTTTGTTTCTTCCTTAGAAAGCTTTTAAAT
>NW_021482084.1:0-530 GCF_001605985.2 Dendrobium catenatum | reverse complement strand
AAATCATTAATTTCTAAAAATGTCATCACATTGAAATGTTTGAAACTAAATTATTGAAGGAAAATATACTCTCGAGTGATGAAACCTTAATAAATCCTACATGTTCTAATTTCAGGAAATACATATAATAATAGAGCATTTTGACACTTAACTGTCATTTGATATCTTGCAATGAAAGACTTCTCTAAATTCCCTTATAAAAGTTATTTGGAAAATCTCATACTACAACTCACTTGTAAATGGGAGAAGAGAATTCGTAGTGCTCATAACGATTATCCTATGGACATGGATAAGAAGCTCATATAACACAAACTAGTATATTTTATGATAGAAGTGGGGAATTTCTAGTTAATGCTACAATTCACCTATGAGTATGAATAGGGAATTCGTAATGCCCACAATAACTAACCTACAAGCAAAGACATGATCTCCTACGGGAAAGAATAGGAGAAATTATAGCATATGAGATAATTCTCCTACGAACACTAGCACAATCTTCTAATGCCTATTGAATAAGTATTCCTTGCAAG
>NW_021482083.1:0-230 GCF_001605985.2 Dendrobium catenatum | reverse complement strand
TGATTATTTCATTTAAGATGACTTCTAACACAGCTCACTTTGGTCTGTTGGTTGAGAGCTTATGCTTTTAACTAAGAGGTCTTGAGTTCGAGTCTTTGTGTATGCGTTGTGTGTGTGACTTAAATGGCCTAAATGTCCCAAAAAAAAAAATATATGACTTCTAAAATAATTTTTAATACAAAAATTTTAAATTTCTATTAAAAATTTACTCTAAAAAATAATGAGAAAAG
>NW_021482082.1:0-203 GCF_001605985.2 Dendrobium catenatum | reverse complement strand
ACCTTGTAATAACCGTTCGTACTGGACGAACCAAGTTTGTACGGGACGATTAGCTGTACGAAGTCAGTTCGTACACATATACAAATTGGGTCGTTTCAGATCGTTTAAGTAAAATCGTCCAGGACGATCCAGGATCGTACAGGACAATCCACTGCGTACAGAATTAAAAATTTGTAGTTTTTGGGCGGTTTCACTTGTCTTTT
>NW_021482081.1:0-914 GCF_001605985.2 Dendrobium catenatum | reverse complement strand
AAAATCAGATTCAAGTGAGGTGTGTGTGACTTTTAGTAACTCATGCTCTTGAATTAATTTACAATGCTTTTTGTTCAACTCATCAAATTCAACATGTAGAGCTACAATTAATATTTGAATCAATTATTGAATGATCTTTAGTCATAACTACATGCTCTTTTTATAAGTTCAAAAATTCCAGTTTCAAGCTAGCATGAGTTTTCTTAAGTTTCCTATATGATATATGTAATTTTTCAGAAACTTCAAGGAGTTGATCGTAGGAAAGTTCACATACCTCTTCTTGATTAAGGTTATCACGTGCCATCAAGCACAAGTTTGTTGTCTCAACTTCTGGTTCTGTCTCTGATGAATCCGACGCAGAATCTACCAAAAATGCTTTTTGAAGTCTCTTTTTGTCCTTTCTGAAATTGGATTTCTCCTCACTCTTTTCCTTGCTTGTGTGCGTCTTAAGTGTAGGGCAATCAGCTTTTACGTGTTCGGGCTTCCTGCATTCATAACAAACCACATCAGATGATCCTTTAGAATATTTGTTATCCTTACCTTTTCTCAAATGATACTTTTGCTTCTTCCTTAGAAAGCTTCTGAATTGCCTTATGATTAAGGCAAATTCCTCACTTTTAGACCCGAAAGAGTCAGAGTCTGATTTGTGTGCCTTCAGTGCCACCATTTTCTCCTTTCTTTTCTCACCTGGATCAAGATTTCTTTGATTCACTCCTTGCTCGTAAGCAATGAGTGAGCCAATTAAGTTATCAATCGAATACGTATTCAAATCATTAGATTCAGTGATTGCAGTGATTTTAGCATTAAAAGACGAAGGAAAGCATCTCAAAATCTTGTTCACTTTTTTATAGTTTGAAAGTTCTCTTCCTAAGGTATGCAAAGAAGTAACAATCTGAGTAAATCTCGTATATATT
>NW_021482080.1:0-355 GCF_001605985.2 Dendrobium catenatum | reverse complement strand
CACTTAAACAACTTCATATAACAATTATTCATGAAAATAAGATCGATGATGAGAAAACACCCTATAGTAGTCTAAGTCGTTCAAAATCTTTATCAAAGTGTTCTTAGAGTTAAGCACATTAATAGAAAATTCACCATTTAACTTAAGCTAGAAAAAAAACTTCCAAATCGATACCAGCGACGGCCACTGACCAGCAAACTTCCCAACCAACGCAAATTAAAAGGGGCAGCCAAGGCTAACATCTCAGCATCAGAAATCCAAAGAAACGGAAGGACATTACAAGTGGTAATTTTGAGGTTAGGAAAATATGACGGGGACGAAGCCCCAGCCAGAGCCTCCCGGAAAGAGGGAGTAT
>NW_021482079.1:0-608 GCF_001605985.2 Dendrobium catenatum | reverse complement strand
ATATCAATTTTTTTAAAACCCTATTTTGATATTGAATTCATTGTAGAATATTGTGTCAATCTCTCGAGACTGTACTTTATTCTTAATGTAGTATTCGATTACAAAATAAGAGAAAATCAAATTTGCGTGGTGATACATAATTTTTCCCACCAACTGTAACTCAGTTCTTAGTGCTGACAAACCTCTGGATGAACAACTGCTCCAGCTCTACAAAAGTCCTGACTGAGTCGTTGGGCAGGTCGGCGTACCAAGCAAACGTCACCCCCGCCAAGCTGCTAACGAACAACCTCAACATTAGAGGGTCACTCCCTCCTATATTGTAACATATGGCCCGGTACTGAGCCACATGCTGCCTCAGGTTCCCAAACCCGTCAAACACTCTAAACCTTAGAGGGATAAAACCAGGAGGGTAGGGCTTCTGCTCGTACTCTACCGGGTAAGGCCGCCCTCTACTAACTGACTCTCCTATCTTCCTGGAGGAAATGACCTGTTCTACCTTCTGGGCAATCAGATCCTGAAGCTGACCTGCTGACAACTGAGCTGGCTGACTCTGAACCACTGGAGGTGCTGTAGGCACTGCTCTCTGGACCTTATCCACTCTAAGGGGC
>NW_021482078.1:0-282 GCF_001605985.2 Dendrobium catenatum | reverse complement strand
ACATCGCTATAGGAGATCAATTGGCAGACATATTCATGAAACCTTTAGCTTTCGACACCTTTAGCACATTGAGGACTAGATTAGGTGTCATAGATATAACTGCATAAAAAAAATTTTTGGACTGCTCTTGATCATCACACACTCACCACAACAAACTCTGCATTGACTGTTCATCGTACTGTACGATACACATATCGTACTGTACGATACATTGCACTATTCACGTCCACCAACAAGCAGATTTCGGCTCTATTGATCGTATGGTATGATCTACATAGTACG
>NW_021482077.1:0-244 GCF_001605985.2 Dendrobium catenatum | reverse complement strand
AGCAGTAGAAATGCAAGGAAAGTACAAATTAGATGTTGGGTACTTTGATCCAGATATAACACAAGTGATCTCGTAGAAAGGGGCCAAGAATTGCCAAATAGCTTCAACTTTATCCCACTCAACGCTAGTTGGGCAATTCTTATAATTTGAATCACCCAACTCTAAATGTTGAAAAGCTCGTCGATAGTAAATAGCACTATCCAGCATGATGAAAGTGGAGTTCCATCTAGTTGGAACATCTTGT
>NW_021482076.1:0-201 GCF_001605985.2 Dendrobium catenatum | reverse complement strand
TTCAAATTAATTAAAAGAAGATTAGTTGTTACTTGATCAATTACTAATTAGATTAAACAAACATTCCAACTGTTAATTAATAATTAGTCACTTAAGTTTATTAGTTTATTAAATAATCTCTAATAATTTAATTATTTTTTTCTTAGTTATTATAATATGCATTAATCAGCATAACTTGGATTAAAGTTATTTATCTCTATA
>NW_021482075.1:0-431 GCF_001605985.2 Dendrobium catenatum | reverse complement strand
TTCCTTTTTCCAAAAGCAAGAAGAAGATGACCTCTAAAGTCTCAAATTATACCTCCAATGCTTGCAATATTAGAGTCCATTAAAGAAGCATCCGCATTTATCTTTATCCAATCTAGAGGTGGGGGATGCCAACAAGAACCAAACTCCAAGCGAAGAGAAGTACACCAGTCAACTTGAATCAGATATTTGTTCATATTAGTGGATAAAATATTTGTAGCAACAATTGAAGTAGGTAGAATAGAGTTACCATGTTTGTTGTCATTCCGACATTTCCAAGAGAAAAATACGGCTGTATAGTAGATCTTAACAATATTTAAGCAGTTTTTGGAAAGAGCTTTAAGCTGAGATAAACAGTTATCTAAATATTAGAAGATAGGAATATTGAATTCCCAATATCTTAGCTTGCAAATGATGTTAATGAGATATTTGCA
>NW_021482074.1:0-408 GCF_001605985.2 Dendrobium catenatum | reverse complement strand
ATTGGCAAAACCATCATACAGGATTCAGAGGGTACTTCTGTGTATTCCTCTTTTATCGAGGTACTCGGCGCCACTGAGATGACGCGACATATTTCTGTTGGAAGAGAATCTTCATCATCTTCTTCAGCTTCATCTATCTTAAGCTCCGACATGAAGTCAGCGAGCTTGATAGGTCGCCTCACAGTCTGGTAGTACTCATCCAAACTATCAATAACCCTCTGAGTTGCAGTCATTTTCTCCTTGGGCTTTTTCAACTTGGTCTTTTTCTTGGAGGATTTCACCATTCCAGACTTTGAAGTGCTAGCTTGATTGGAGAGTTGTTTAGAAATAGGAGCTCGTGTCATAGGCAGAGCTTTCAAGTTTAGCACTGAGCTCAATAGGAGACTTCCACTTTACACCTGGAACTCC
>NW_021482073.1:0-264 GCF_001605985.2 Dendrobium catenatum | reverse complement strand
TTAAAAGTAAATATAGTTAATTAAATATAATTATAATTAATTAATAGAATTATGATTAATTAACATTAACTAAAAAAAATGATGAATGCTTGCTTCTTCCCTTGCCTCGTGCCACGAGCCTCCGCCAACAGCCGCGAACCACTGCTACCTTGCCGGACTTCAAGGTATAAAGTTCTAACTCCAATCCCGTCCTCGACGCTTGCAGCGGACCGGAGAACCACCTATACGCGCTCTTATAGCACGGTAGGAGGGAGCCCGGTGCGA
>NW_021482072.1:0-288 GCF_001605985.2 Dendrobium catenatum | reverse complement strand
CGGCCTGGCCGATCAGTACAAAACTCAGAAGATCGGCTAGAGCATCTCCCTGAATGCAAAACTGAACGATTAAAAATTGGCATGATAATCCAGGCCAATCTCACGATCGTCCCGGGCGATCAGTTCAAATCAGATTAAAATCTTCCTGAGCATTGCCCTATTTACAAGCTGGCCGATCCCGATCGTCCTGGAGTAACTAAGGATTTTGAATATATCATCCTGGCTGATCCTACGATCGTCCAGGACGATGTGATCGTACCAATCATCCTTAATTACTCCCTTGATTTC
>NW_021482071.1:0-253 GCF_001605985.2 Dendrobium catenatum | reverse complement strand
AGGTCAGGTCCGGTTCGGATTTCCGACCCGTTTATCTACCCGGGTCGGTTTAGGGTCGACCCGTTTGAGCTCGGGTTAGTTCGGATTCGACTCAGACCCGACCCGTGACCTAAAATTGACCCCCCTATAGAAGCATAGAGCAATGAACCATATGGCTAAACATAAAGAAAAAACAGTTCGAGTAAAGGACTAAAGAGATTGAAAAATTGTGGAATTAGCAAATAGCAAAATCCAAGCAATTGTGAAATGACTT
>NW_021482070.1:0-1067 GCF_001605985.2 Dendrobium catenatum | reverse complement strand
TCTTTTATAGACTCAAGACATTTTACATACTCAATCTATATACAACAGATCTAAGAAAATAAATTTTTCATTTCTCTTTATAAGGACATCAGTCCCTAGGAACATTCTACTTTTTCAGGAATATAAAAGTAGGAAAATAAAAGCAGTTATAGAATTATGCATGCTATGAGTGCATTGTGAACAGTTATATATGCAGGAAAGTAAAGACATGAAAGTAAAATAGACAGTCTTCACTTATTCAGTTCGCTTTATGGTGCACTGAAAGAAAAGTAAATATGTAGGCTATTATTTACAGAAATGTATGCAAACACACATGGGTTCCCTCTAGGCAAGACACCCGCAAACAAACCACCGGCCTAGCCTATGCTAAAATTTGTTGTCCTAACAAACATCTAAGAGGGTGAAAGAGGTTGTATGGCTTGAATAGGTCCTATAGGAATTTATGTTTGAATTGCATGTATTATTAAAGTTTTTTTTTTTTAAAGGCCAAATAAGAATTTAATTGAAGTTTAAGTAGAGTGTATTTGAATTTTAAATTATTCCACTTTTAGTTGTTAAAGTTATTTGATTTTGTTTTAAAGAACTTATAGATTGATAACTCCCTATGTGCAGGAAGTTTATCAATTTATAAGTCCTAGGACTTTCAAAGTTCACACTCTCTTATAAAGAAGATAAGTGTGCATTTTGTGAGTCCCTAAAGTTTTATTAGAGAGAGAAAGGGACCTTGCAAACGCAATGTGACATACTTTCCAAAAGGAGTCGAGTATGCCAGATAAGGTAGGTGTATTATTAAGGGTTTGAAGATCTCTAAATCCAAATGTATTAGTGCCTTCCTAAATGGAGTCGTGCACAATACAAAGGAGATCCTTTGATTATTTAAGTATATTAAAGGCCCCTTTAATAAAAAATTCCTAAAGCCCTCCAAAAGGAATTAAGCTTTAGGAATAGAAGCCTTAATCCATTTGATTTAAATCAATAATAAAATTTAATTAGTTAAAATGAATCACTAGTCAATCAAATTATCAAATTGATTTAATTCAAATGAATTAAAATTTAATTTGAATTCT
>NW_021482069.1:0-675 GCF_001605985.2 Dendrobium catenatum | reverse complement strand
TCCTTCAGTACTTGAATAGTTCTTTCAGATTGACCATCAGTCTGACGATGAAAAGCTGTACTGAAATGCAGATTCGTACCCAGGCTTTCATGAATGCTCTTCCACAGTCTCGAAGTAAATCGACTATCTCTATCTGAGATAATGACTTTTGGAATACCATGTAATATGACAATTTCTTTTACATATAGATATGCCAATTTGTCTACTGAATCAGTTTGCTTGATAGGCAAAAAGTGAGCTGATTTTGTTAGTCTATCAATAATCACCCAAATGCTGTCATGTCCTTGTTTAGATTGGGGAAAACCCATGACAAAATCCATTGCAATTTCTTCCCACTTCCACTCGGGGATAGGTATTGATTGCAGTAATCCACTAGGTCTTTGATGTTCAGCTTTCACAATTTGACATGCTTCACACTTAGCTACATATTCAGCAACATCTTTCTTCATACCTGGCCATCAGAATATTACTTTTAAGTCTTTATACATCTTAGTACTGCCTGGGTGAATTGTGTAGCCAGAATGATGAGCTTCTTGCAAAATTTCTCTTCTCAATTCCGAATCATTGGGTACCCACAACTCGGATTTGTGTCTAATGATTCCATCGACATCAACAGAAAGATCGGGTCTTTTCCCTGGCTGGACCTGCTCTATTAATTTTGAAGATTCACTACTA
>NW_021482068.1:0-1480 GCF_001605985.2 Dendrobium catenatum | reverse complement strand
AATTGAACTCCAAACTATGAAGACTTCAAATCAAATTTAGCATACAATTCTTCGTAAATTGAAGCTTTAAATACTTCTTTGAATTGAGAGGGAGTGACTGTAATTTAGTGAATAAAAACACACACGCACACACTTACTTAAGAAGATCTTACAAATTTGTACTGATCGTACGGGACGAACATAGTTTGTACGGGACAATCTGGTTAGTTCTTCTCCCCGCAAGAGAAATGGAACGAACAGGAGTTGGAGCGAAATTTTCTAAGTCCTGATCGTCCAGGACGAAATTATTTGCATCCCAGGACGAAATAGGCTCTGTAAAAATTTTGTTCAAACAAAACCTATAATCCTGCCAGGACGATTTCTTCTCTATAAAAATTTTGTCCAAACGAAATCCAAATCGTCCCAGGACGAATTCTTCTCTGTAAAAATTTCGTTCAAACGCAGTTCATTATCGTACCATGACGAGTTGCTCTCTTTAAAAATTTTGTCCGGACAAAGTTCTGTTCGTCCCAGGACGATGTGAACCGACTTACCAAAATTGGTTACGTCATACAGTTATTTGGGAACCGACCTATGGTATAACTGATCGTACCGGACGAACCTAGTTTGTACGGGACGATGATCGTGTATGAACATAGTTCGTACCAATATTCATTATGATCATTTCTGACACTTTAAGTAAAATCGTTCAGGATGATCCACGATCGTACGGGATGATTCATTTCGTGTTGACTTGAAAAATTTGCAGTTTTGGATGGTTTTTCTCGTCTCTCCTATATATAGTCCAATTTAGACTGCCACCCAATCTTTTTGCCATTTGATCTTCGTTCCTATTGAAAGAAGAGTCAAGGAGAGAGTGTGAGAGAGCATTCAAAGGAGGATTCCTGCCACTGAAGCGTGAAGGCTTCGCTTGGTGTTCAAAGGTAAGAATCTCTACTTGTGATTTGGGATTACTTCACTCATTTCTTCTTTCCTTCTAAAATTCTTATGAGAAGATCTGTCAAGGAGATCCGGTTTTTTGCCGACACTTAGAGAGTATAAACAGCTGCGGGTTCTCTGCCCACACTAGGAGAGTGTGAAAGGTCGAAGGCTTCTCTGCCCACACTAGGAGAGTGTGAAAGGACAAATGGTTCTCTGCCAACACTAAGGATAGTGTAAAAGGACGACGATTCTCTGTCAACACTAGGGATAGTGTAAAAGGACGACGGTTCTCTGCCAACACTAGGGATAGTGTAAAAGGACGACGGTTCTTTGCCACACCTGGTAGTGGTGGAAAGAGTGTTTGTAAAGGCTTCTCCACCTAGCTCTGGTTGCAAAAGGAGAAACACTATTGGTATTAGTGCAATACTCAGAGGGTGCCTCCCGCACCTGGTAGTGGTGGAAAGAGTGTTTGTAAAGGCTTCTCCACCTAGCTCTGGGTGCAAAAGGAGAGACACTATTGGTATTAGTGCAATACTCAGAGGGTGCCTCCGGGGAGTAG
>NW_021482067.1:0-549 GCF_001605985.2 Dendrobium catenatum | reverse complement strand
ATGATGGAAGCAGTACTGTCAGGGGGGCCATGGTTTATCAATGAGCACATCATGGGTATGGAGAGATGGTCCACTGAATTTTTAGCTAACTCCATGAAGGGGCTGACATCTCCTATATGGGTTAGGATGCTTAACCTTTCCTTGCAATGTTGGGATGAAGATAATATAGCTAGAATAGCTTCTAGAATTGGAATCCCTTTGATGATGGATGGGAATCTCTTCCAATGGGGAAGGAGAGAATTTTCAAGAATTTGTGTGAGGGTGAAACTTGATCAGCCTCTTCCCTTGGGAATTTGGGTGGATAGTATCTCAGGGAAGTTTTTTTAAAAAGTGGAATATGAAAAGGTAGCCAACCTTTGCTTTGAATGTGGAGTTATTGGGCACCAGAAGAATGATTGTGGTAAAATCTGTAATAAAGCCGGCACTGAAAAATTGGGAGTTAGCTTTACTTCAGATGTTGATAGCAGAAGTAAAGAGCATATTGCTGCAGATAAACCAACGTATGGACCATAGATTCTTGTCAATAATAAGAAAGGAAGAAAGCCATTT
>NW_021482066.1:0-326 GCF_001605985.2 Dendrobium catenatum | reverse complement strand
ATAAAATCTATCAGGACTACTTCCTTAAGCAAGTGATTGACCCATTTAATATAATTGAGCAAGTTAAACCCACCCAAAATTTTCAAACCACTTGATTCAACTATTGCAAATCCTAATTCTCCTCTGAACTTCACCAAATAAATTTAAACTTGGCTCCTCTTGAATTGAATGTGTTTGATTAACTTGGCCTTGCGAAATATTTATTGGGTCAATTCCACTTGTAACTAATCAAACCTAGATAATTTGGGTCAAATTATTTATCATAATTAGATCAACCATTTTAAACCCTCAAGCTCACTAAATTTGATGCTCTTGTTGAACCCAAA
>NW_021482065.1:0-226 GCF_001605985.2 Dendrobium catenatum | reverse complement strand
GATTCTGATTTCCGTACGATATAAATCTGATTCTGATATGTATACTATGATTCTGATATGATTCTAATTTCTGTATCTGTTCTGTAAACAATTATGATTCTGATACGATATGATCTAAATTTCTGATTTCTGTACGACTCTGACTCTGTTGATTTAATCCGTTCTGAATCTGATCTGTACGACTCTGATTCTGATTTGATATCTGTACGATTCTGTTTCGATTTCT
>NW_021482064.1:0-515 GCF_001605985.2 Dendrobium catenatum | reverse complement strand
ATTAGAAGGATATTCGATTATTAGACCACCTTTATTTGAAAATATTTCTTTTAATTTTTGGAAAATTCAAATGTCTACTTTCTTGAAATCAGTAGATTATCGAATGTGGCGTATGATTCAAAGTGGTTATTCTATACCGTCACGTACTATAGATGGAATCAAGATTGAGACCCCTTTTTCTGAATGGAGTAGAGTAGAACAAATTTTTGCTGAATTAAATGCTAAATGTATGAATTGTTTGTTCTGTGCTTTAAATTCGGAAGATTATATGAAAATCTCTACATGTACTACCGGCAAGAAATTTTGGGACAGTTTATGTATTACATATGAAGGTACTAGTGAAGTCAAGCAATCTAAGTTGAATTTTTTTATGCATGACTATGAACTCTTTAGCATGAAACCTTTTGAGACGATCTTAGACATGTATACTAGGTTTATTCAAATTATAACATCATTGAATGCTTTAGGTAAAGAATTCTCAAACTTTAAAATAGTCAATAAAATTCTACGTTGTT
>NW_021482063.1:0-221 GCF_001605985.2 Dendrobium catenatum | reverse complement strand
AATAATTTTTAATGTTGTTTATCCATAATCATGCTGCAAGAAAAATTAACTGTTAAATAATTAATGTCTTCAGCTTTTTGTCATTTCCAACTATAAAATAATAGCTACAACTTTTTTTTGTCAACTCTAATATTTTTATATACATTTAGCATTTATTATCAAGCACCTTTAATCATTAACCTTTTAAATATTTAAATTTAATAAAATAATAAATATTTAAA
>NW_021482062.1:0-200 GCF_001605985.2 Dendrobium catenatum | reverse complement strand
GTGTATTGAATCTTTATATAATACTAAAACTATAACTTTTTTTAAACAAAAATATATTAAAAATGAAAAGAAGAATATACGGAGAGAAACAAATTTGTGGGGAAAAAACTTCCACTTCCCATAGACAAAAGGGGAAGGGATACAAAGGAAAACACCCTAAATCAAGCCGCAAATAGAAACAAAAGAAAAAAAAAACCTAA
>NW_021482061.1:0-652 GCF_001605985.2 Dendrobium catenatum | reverse complement strand
AAAAAATCGTAGCCGTTGATCTCCGATGTCCTTATCAGTTGTGGTGCCCATAAAATGAACTAACATCGCAACACTGAAGGGGTTTATCCGTTGTGGCATCTTGTTGACATGGGCCCACTATTTAATGAATCGACATGTTGCTTTGCTGGCAAATCATGGCCTGAATAGTTATAATTGTAACGCTGCGGTGCTACTGACGTTTAAGCGTAGCAACATCCACGTGGCACTCCTCTGACTTAGTGGCGTTGTACATAAAAGATTGGGCTTTCTAGCGTTGACTTCTCCGACGTTACGACGTTGTCAAATAGAGATTGGACATTTCTATGTCCATATTTGGGCGCTCCGGCGTTGTCAATGATGGCGTTGCGACGGTATTGTCCGATGCCGTGGCGATGTACCATACTTAAAATTTTTACTCCTTTTATGCATTTTTCTGCATACAACTAAAATAACACGTTTTCACTGACAAATTAATGCATAAAAATAATATTATTTACACTCATCACCTCCCTTAGGTGAATTTGATGTTTTGATCGCAATAGTGCAGTTCGTTTGACAATTAGAGGTTGTTTGAGCACTTTAGTAACGTGTCACCTACTAAATCGTCGTCTTCGATCGTGCTAATTTGATGAATATATGGAGGTCAACACTT